>NC_132869.1:6661600-6964400 GCF_048164855.1 Canis lupus baileyi | reverse complement strand
ATGCTTTCTAGAGAGGGGAAACTCTTATGGCCAGAGACTGTATTTCTAACCCTCATGAATAATATGTTCATAAAAGTGAACAGGAGAGAACCGAAAACACAGTAACATGATGATAATGGTGTTCACTGAGCACACTTTATGTATCACTCACTGCTCCAAGCACTTTGCATTTAATAGTTCATTTGCACAAAACCCCCAGGAAATATGTACTATCCTTATAATTCCCAGTTCTGTAAGTAAACAGAGGCATGGAGAGGTTACTTTTTGCCCAAGCACAGCTAAAAATAGCCAAGCCAGGATTTGAATTCAGGCCGTGCGGCCCCTGCAGCTGCATTTGGAAGCATTGTTCAATACTACCCCTATCATGTTCAGAACAAGAAATCAAAGGAACTGCTAATTCATCCCAAGCCCTGAAGAACATTTCCCTCTGCTAGGAAGAGCCTCTCATAAATAACAATATAAAGAGAGAAGGCTAGCTGAAAGGCAAAGGAAGGTCTGAACGTTTATTCACACTCCAGCCTGGTGTGTGGCAGTCCTGACCCTTTCAACGACCTAGATCCCTCATACTGCTGTGGAGAGCGTGTCGTTGGAGTGTTCTCGGGCAGCCTGCAAGTCGGCTGCTCTCCACTGCCCGCCGGGTCAGAGCTTCTGGGCAGCCCTCAGTGAAACGCTCAACGAGAATACACTGAGGAGCTCATCGAGGAAAAGGAAGGATGATGAGATCTCAGCAGGGAAAGAATATCGTGCCTTCCGTGTGAAAATTCCCACAAAAAAGCGCGTTTATTCCCTGGTAGCCTATTCCCATGTTCACTCCCCTTGAAGTCTATCAAATTTCCAGATGAAAATGGGTGCTCGAAATGGGTTAACATTTTACACGTGTATAAAACAGACATCCGCACATTATGCCCCAGGTACCAGGCATTTAAGACACACAGTTGCCCAGATTGGGGTCCTCTGAGCTTTATTTGATCAGCATGCTACGCAGCATGTTGTTCAGTGTCCTGATCTGTTTCAAAGTAAAAGGGGTTAGTGATGGTTTCTGAACCTCTACAAAAATAAGTGTAAATGATTTTAATAAATGTTCTGCTTTACTTATTTATTAATAGATTGTATTTATCTTAAGATTTAGGTTTCCCGGTGATATGCATTTTAAAAGATTTATTGAGAGAGAGAGAGAGAGAGCACACGCATGTGTGAGTGAGCATGGGGGGCGGGGCAGAGGGAGGGAGAATCTCAAGCAGACTCCCCAATGCGCAGCCAGCCCAAGGGGGACTCTCAGCAGCCTGAGATCACAATCCGAGCCAGAACCAAGAGTCGGACACTCAACCCACTGCACCACCTCGGCATCTCCTGATATGTATTCTTTCCCTGAAGCATGTTATTTATAAAATTTAAGGTTTCCCTAGACTTTGACGCTTACCTTGGGAGTGGAATTTTAACATCACACTACTCTTTCCCAGAAGCAATAGGAAAGAAACCTTTTGATAAACCTTTTGATAAGCACAACCTTGTGCTGCCAAATGGAGCTCACCAAAGCCAGTGAAAGTTCAGACTATATATTGTCCTTAAAACAAGCGAATTCTGCCAACTTCCACACCATCTGGTTATTTTTTTCTTTACTTTTCCATAACTCATCCTGTTGTCTCCTTCTGTACTTTTCTTGTTCTTCTGCTTCTTTTAAGTCTCATCTGAATGTGCCTATTTTATCACTCAACAGAGACCATCTCAGACCTTTCCCCTAAGTCCTGCCTGACGTCAGGCAAAATTCCAGATAACTAGTGGGGGTTGAAACATATACATAAAGAAATTTTATATGGAACATCTGCCATACAAATGGAGATGTTTTTTAATAAACACATAGTCTTTGATCTAAATAGATCTTGTTTTCCTTTGACTTCCTAGAGAAGATCACAGCAACAGGTCTTCTTCTACCCTTTACCCCCAAAGTTGAACCCCCCACCACCATGTGTCAGTCATTTAGACCATTTTCTCTTTTACTATTACAAACTAAACAGTGATGAATATTCTTGAACATCACTAGTTCTCTATACGGATTAAAAAAAAAAAACTTATCTTCTCTGTCATCAAATTTCTGTAACCCACAAGGAGTTCTCAGACTATAAGTTCCTAGTTCTTAAAATTCAGTATCTCCTTCTCATAGTCTTGTTATGTAAAGTGTTGAAAGAAGCCAAGTTTTAAAAAATCATATATTGCAGTAAGTGCTGTGTAATAAATTGTTTATAAAATATATTTCTTTTTTGTATATTTTTTATTGGAGTTCAATTTGTCAACATATAGTATAACACACAGCGCTCATCCTGTCAAGTGCCCCCCTCAGTGCCTGTCACCCAGTCACGCCATCCCACCCCCCCCCCATCTCCCCTTCCACTGCCCCTTGTTCGTTTCCCAGAGTTAGGTGTCTCTCATGTTTTGTCACCCTCTCTGATTTATAAAATATATTTCTTAATTGACTTTTCAAATCTACTAATTAAATTCACACAAAGTGGACTATTAATGGAACACTTTGTAAGTAAGCACTCTTAGGTACTTAATAGAAAATGCCTACAGGAGTTTTGTAGGAAATTGCAAGCAGTTATTATACTCTACTTTAGCTATCACAAATGTTGAAAGTGAATACCAAACATGTATCACTCATCTCATAAAAATAAGTATCTGTTCATTTCGTCAGTCTTTTTTAATACACAGGCTTTTGAGTCACCATATACAATATTTTGATTTGCACAAGAAGTTTATCAAACTACCAAATTATATCTTGGTAAAAATGTCCTAACTATGAAACCGTTGGGACTCTGACAAACTGTTTCAACTCTCAGATTTGTGGCATATGTGGTTACCAAGTGATGGATTAGGAATGAAAGGGTTAAACTGTGTGTGTGTGTTGGCATAGGATAGCCAGGAAGTGAGTTCAGGACACCACCTTTCAGATAGGTCAAGGACTAGAGTCAACGGTCAGGGAAGCCAAGGGTTCAGAGGGCTGGGGACCTGCAGAATTTTAAGGAAGCACAGTCTAAGAAGACCACTGGGGCCGGGGCCAGGTTATTGTGTCAGCCTTCACCCAGAACAGAGACTCGTGTTACAATCCTGAATCCGCTGTCTCTAGAATGGTGCCTTCTGTCATTAAAATAGCTGGAAGTAGCCACAGGGAAAAAGATGAAGGATCTCTATCCTTGAATTTCCGTAGCCTGGTGAAGGAGAGCCACCAGGGCACAAGATTCAGAAGGCTATGAGAAGACATTAGAGCAAATGGAAAAATCCCACCCCAGGTTGTAAGGGAAGTTTAGAAACAGCTTAGAGGACAGAGACTTCACAAGACCTTTATCTACCCCAACTTTGGCCTCCTGGCTGAAGCCCACTAGCATACACATAGTTTAAAGTAGTCAGCAACTGAGTGTCTTAGAATCAGGCCCATAAGCCAAATTAAAGATGTGTGAGAGAAGCAGAACAGTCACAAGGGCAACGTGATGTACAGTGGGGAAAGCACTGGCTCAGGGTCAGAACAGCCAGACTAAAATCCTACCCCTGTATCAATTAAATGTGGCATTAATTCATTGATCAAGCTCTTTGAACCTGAATTTTCTCTTTCATAAATAGTAATAAGTAAGAATACTAACCCCTTGTAGGTTCTCTTATGCATTAGAGACACCTGAACAAAAGATAAAACGCATAGGATGTACATAAGTAGAAGGTATCATTGCCATCATCATTATGATTGCTATTATTTGAAATTCTAGGGGAGGAAATAAAAAAAGGACTGAGATTCTCAAATAACCAGCAAAGCCAGTGGCATTTCTTCTACTTCACCTGAGTTTGTTCAATTAACCCACTTCTCCTAACATGTGGAGAGAGCTTCAGAAGTCAGTAAAAATTAAGGACCTGGTGTAGTCAGAATTAATTTGTTGGCTAAAGCCCAAATTGGAATTTAGAATTATATGGGTGAAGTCGTCTAATAGCCAGACATGGAATTATTGAGAATCTGCTTGATGGGCCTACACAGTTAGGTGAACT
Organism: Canis lupus baileyi; assembly: GCF_048164855.1. Classification (NCBI taxonomy): domain Eukaryota; kingdom Metazoa; phylum Chordata; class Mammalia; order Carnivora; family Canidae; genus Canis; species Canis lupus. The sequence goes on along the minus strand of NC_132869.1, from coordinate 6,960,374 downwards.
ATATGTATTCTCATATTCACAAATCTCTGAGGTAGAAATTATACATTTTTTTGAACATTTTTATTTATTCATGAGAGACACAGAGAGGCAGAGACATAGGCAGAGGGAGAAGGGAGCCTGATGTGGGACTCGATCTCAGGACCCCAGGATCACGGCCTCAGCCAAAGGCAGATGCTCCACCACTGAGCCTCCCAGGCACCCTATACATTTTTTTATGGATAAGAAAACTGAAGTTGAAAATGATGTCAGGAACTTAGTCTATTTTGCTCAATAATGTATATGCCAGCACCTAAACAATGCTGGCACAGAATAATCTCAAATATGGTTGAATGAATATGTGAAGAATTTTTTTTAGAGATTTGATTGATTGATTTTTCAGAGAGAGAGAGAGAGAAAGCGCACACAAGAAGGGGGAGCAGCAGTCTCTTGATGTGGTGCTCGATGTCAGTACCCTGAAATCATGACCTAAGCCAAAGGTAGACACTTAACAGACTGAGCCACCCAGGTACCCGATACATGAAGAAATTTATGGTCACCTCACTGGCCAAAGGTAGAATTGGGACTTGACATAGTTTAAATGCAAATATGCAGAACATGTACCTTAAACATTCATTTGAGTAGTTAGTCACAACTGAACAATTACTTATATGCTTTGCCCTCCTCTCTTTCGGAGTGTGGCTTTTCTTGTGGCTCGGAATATTTTGAAATTCCTGAAAAGATCAGGGGGAAATTCAATAATTTCTTCAGCATCAGTTACTGAGCCCTTTTTCTGTGCCACATTTACCAAAGGATCACTAACTCAAGGTGCCTATATGCCCTTTGTATGGTGCTGTGGAATAGGAGGCCTTTGATAGGAATATCAGTTAGAAATATTCCTGGAGGTCAGAAAAGAGGTCAGGACTAGGGATGCAGCTTTGGAGTTCATTTGCACACTCTGTGTCATAAATATATTTGTGGAATCCATTAGTTCATGAAGCCTCGGAAGTGGAGGTAGATGGGTCATTGAAGAGTGACTTATAGAATGAGAAGACAGGAAGAAAAACAGGGACTGAGGAATAGATAACATATGAGCAGAGGAGGCCATAAGATACTGAAAAGGAAAAGCTAGAGAAATAAAAAAAAAAAAAGAAAACCGGGAAGGAGAACATTGTTCATGGAGGCCAAAGCAAGCAGGATTTTCATGAAGAACTGAGTGATTCATTTTCTCCAATTCACGCATAGTCAGGGAGATAATGGAAAAGTATCCATTGCACCTACCAATGTGCTAAAGCCATTGGGTGGGGGGGGGGGGGATTTTTTTGACTTAGAAACCATAATGCAGCATGTCTCAGGAATAAAGAGAAGATAAGGTAGATCAAGTGACAGATACTATTTGTTCTATTTTATTTATTTATTTTTTTAGTGATTTTATTTATTTGAGAGAGTGAGAGAGAGCACGAGCAGGAGGGAGAGGGAGAAGCAGGCTCCCCCCGAGCAGGGAGCCTGATGTGGGGCCCGATCCCAGGACTGTGAGACCATGAGCTGAGCGAAAGGCAGAGCTTAACTGACTGAGCCCCCTGGGGGCCCTGACACTACTGTTCTCAACACCTTAACTGTGAAGGACAGAGTGGTAGAGCAGTAGGTAGAAGACTTTCTAAAGTTAGAAAGACACAGACACGTCGATATGCTGGTGGGAAGGCTGAGGCTCAAGGTCTGCACTGTGACGGCGAGAAGTCCCTGAGCGAGTCAGAGCCCAGGCCGGGGAAGCACGGGACCCACAGGACAGTTGGCTATCTCTGCCTTGAGTACGAGGATGGGATCCTCTCTCATCAAGATGGGAAAGGTGACGGGACCAAGATGCCCGTGAATCTGGCAGAATCAGGAGCTGCACATATTCTGGAAGAAGACAGGCTACAGCGTGTGGGCCTGAGGAAAGCAGTCGAAACCTGAAATAATTATACAGTAAATTAAGAAGGCAGTGTAACCCTGATGGTCAGTGTTAGAAACCTAATAAAGTTCTGATTCCCAGATATTCTTTTTTTCCTATTTGGAAATAATCTCAAAAACTTGGAGCATAGATTGCATTATACCTTTAAGGTCATCAATCAGAGCTGAAGGTCAAATGACTCATCGTAGGATATTTTGTGGAAGGGAAGACTTAGGATCTAATTTTGTGGCTAACTACTGTGTAACTTTGGATGAAACATCGTTTTTTGATAAATAGGAATGAAATATTTGTTCCGATCAGTGGTGACTGCAATGGTAATGAAAGCCCAAGATGTTGCAAGTAAAATGCTTACCTTTTTCAATTGGCAGCAAATATAAAAGAAAGCAGCATTTATTTATTTATTCCATAAATAAACAGTATATCTCAAATAAAGGTATATTTTTAACTATATGGATATTTCAAATACTCTAAAAAATAGTTCAGTTACTTAAAGGTAAAAAAAAAAAAAATCAGGTCAAGGGGCACCTGGGTGGTTTAGTCGGGTAAGCATCAGACTCTTGATTTCAGCTCAGGTCATGATCTGAGGGTCATGAAATCCTGCCCCGAGTCAGTCTCTGTGCTGAGTGCAGAGCCTGCTTGAGATTCTCTGCCCCCTCCCCTGTTTACATGCACTCTCTCTCTCTCTAATAAATAAAATTTAAAAATCAGGTCAAAATCAGGTTTCTTAATGCTATAGTACTTTATGCACCACTTCAAAAGTCAGCTCCCAAGATTAGAAAAAAAAAAAATGTTTTCAGTTTTGGCTGGAAATCAGAAGATTTTTAGCTATAATGGATATCATTAACAAACTAGTAATGTGGAGCAGGGAAAACCTGGTGATATAATCTAAGTATCACTCATATAGTTTAGAGTTCATGGCACCCGTACAACACGTCTCAGGTCTATACAGTGGGTCATGAAGTGCTCTCGCCTGCCAGAAACAATTCTCATCTCAAAGTAGGGATTTATTTTGAAAAGGAGGATAAAATCCTTTCAAATTACTTCATAATGACTTATGTAGTAACGTGTTAAAAAGAAAGTTATTTAGAAATGTCATTCAGAAATTTTACTCCTAACCTAACTTATAGGGAAAATGGAACTTTTTAAGGAAGCGCTATTCAGAATCATTACTCTCAACCCCACTTGAAGGGAAAGGCAATTGAGTGAAGCCAGAGTGAAAAAGCTGCTGTGACATGTCTCAGCACAGGATTTTCACTCTTAGTGTCAAGCGTTCAGCTTGATATTGTTACTATCCGTCAACTGTCCATCGATCCATCAAGCCATAAAACATCTATTTTGAGTGAGACACCGTACTAGGATTCACGGATGGTTTCTACCCTCAAGGTGTTCACAGTCAAGGGCAGGAAAGCAGCATGCAAGCAATACAATTCCAACAGAATTTTTTTTTTTTAAGTAAGTACAGCAATGGATCTCTGTGTAAAGCACAGACATAGGACCAAGGAGGGAAGGAGGTATCCTACTGGGGGGTCGGAAATGTCTTTCAGGGGAGAAGAGGCCTGGCCTGGCATTGGAGGAGTGAATCTTAGTTCACTGTATATGATTAGAGACTCTCCGTGAGACAATCGCCCAGTGAAGGAGGGATGTCCCCAGGATGTGATTTCCAAATCAAAGCCTCACATGCTCAGAGTGAGTCTCTCTTTCTCTTTATCGTCCTTATGTTTTGCGTTTCCACTATACTCACAGACGGGTATTTATTTCTAGGTTCATTTTTCATTGCTCGATTTCTCAAGTCACTCCATGTTTCTCTCCCTAAAATAGAACTTGTGACTCTGGTTCTGCCCTGGACTGAGGCTTATTCTGTGCACCACGAACCTGAATGCTATTTGAATGCAAGTCCGTTCATAATAACCTGTGTTTTCATTTTGTCCCCGAAGTAGAGACCGGGGCACATGGATGAGACTCAGGCACCGTGCCTCAGGAAAGCCAAAACGCTGTCATGAATTATTTCTAGAGGAAAAACTCTTGAGCAAAATGACTCATCATTGGATTATAGTCTCAAATAGAAAGAGCTGCTAAATTTAAATAAGATAATTAAGAGGAGAGTCTACACATTAAGCTGCACAGTTTGGGGGCCACATAATATATTCAAAGTTATTTAATGGGCTCATTTTGGCATTCAAAATATTTACAATATATATTCACACATGCAAATAATCTTTTTATCAAGAAAGATACATTTTAGGTGTTTTTCGTTTTCTGGCCCTAACCTTTTGCTTCCCACTATGTTTTCATTTAAAGTACACATCACCGCCTTCTTGCACAGTTATCCTAGACACTTTTTGAATAAAAATTCTTCAAGAGGAAATCCTGGCTTCATTACAATTCTCTTTTTAATCTGTTAAAATTCATCCAAATTTGTGTTCTCTAATTGCATAGGAGATTTAGAGAAACGTCCAAGAATCTCCAGGACTTGTAACCTTTTTTTTCCTTTACTTGTTTCCAAACTGCATCTGTGTTGTCAGACAAAATATTGATATAGCTTGCTTAGCTCCACTTAGTAGAATGTAGGACAGTGATTTATAGAGTAGTGGCAAATCCACGTTAAACCTTAAGGTCTGGAAGTTTAAGGTTTATGCTGATATCTATTTAGATTGCTATTTCCTCTCCTTGCTTATAAAACTAAAATGATGTGCAAATGGGTAACCCAGAAACACAAAGCTCGAGGTTTCAACATTACACTTGCCACTTGCCTGTTGGAAGGTGTGTTCGTGCTTGAAAGAATCCTAGAGCGAGAACATGTCAACACAGTACAGAAGCATAGAGTCATGCTCCGAGGGCACCTTGAAGAGTGAGCAACATCCTCTCAGACTGAGAGGGACAAAAAAGTAAGGTTGGAGGCTGTAAATTTCATATAAGGCTAGAAATAGGAAGTTTACAGCACATCTGGAATCTGAGTACGTGTGTGTATGCACATGACACAGTTTGCAGCATATATGGCACAGATATTATCTATGTATGTGTGTTTGTACACATGAGCACACAGAGGCACACAGAGTATGTGTATTTCTAAATATATATATGTACACACAGACACATATACACAAATATACCACTGTCATCATCCTCAGGGACTGGCCTGTCAATCCAGCAGCTGAGAAGCAGGCCAGATTGGCCTTTTGCTTCCAGCAGGATGTCCCGAGGTAGAATTTTGCGTGTGGCAGGCAGCCAGGACAATACATCACTACAGCTGGATTAGGAGGATAACACCAACAAGGCCAGATCAGGAACAGAAATAAATCCTTTTTTGTAGAATTGTGTACAGGCTTTTAGAGATGACTTATCTTTTTTTTTTTTTTTTTTTTTTTAAATCTACAATTACTATTTCCACAGCTAAAATAGGAAGGAAACAGTTGTCATCCAGAAAGGGTGAAGAAAAGGACGTCGGGGGCCTTTACATAGGGCATGAACTTGTTTGAGGCAGAGACTCCAGCCAGTGGTGGAAAGCGCTGGGGGAGGGACGGCTGCACTCGGGATATTGCAAGACGGGGCTCAAAGGTGACCGAGGCAGGCCTCAAGAGTTGGGATCCTGGATTCAAGTTTCCTGGTCCTATTTATGGTGCTTTTCCCCAGGAAGTTTACAGGGATTTAAAAATAGTTTCGGTGTAGAGTCCAGGTTTACACAAGAACCTTGGTGGTTTTCAGATAATAGCATATGCCTTGAATGAAGGTAGGTTGCTCCATCCTATTGGTGACATTTAATCTTTAGTTTGAGTTTTTCCACTGAGTCTCCTGAATCTGCTTATATCAGACAATCTTCCTCAGGAAGACTTGGAGTTTATTTTGCCAGAATCCGCTTTGGTTACTATTTTAACAACTTTATAGATCTCAGAAATGATTTTAAATAATAAGCTCATGACAATACAAGAACATTTTGCTTATTAGCATAACCTTTTACCAACCACAACTATTCCCCATACAAAAATATAAGAATTTAAAATCTGCACTTGGTGGCCATCTGTTTTCTCTCTAAATATTACTTGTAAGTCCTTTTCTTTGGGTTGTTATTAAGATATTTTAAATCGTGATGTTCTTGCACAGCATGCCAGATAAAAATAATGATAATAAAATAAGTGTGTATATAGCAATTTACTTAGAAACAGGAGAGAGCAAAAGAAAATTAGCGAATGTTTAATTCTAGGCAGAGGGCCAAACTATCCTAAACCCCCTCCTCCATCTGCCCTTGCCATATTTTTTAAAAGCCCACCTTCGAGAAGTGCAAATTTCTTTGTCTAAGGCAGCAGAGTTCCCATTAAGTAACGTGTAGTAGAGAGGTTGAGTGCAGGACTCTAGAACCAGACAGTCAGAGTTCAGACCCCAGCTCTGTCAACTTACTTGCTGGGGGACTTTTAGAAGGTTTCTTACTTTCTCTGTGCCTTGGATTCCCCATTAGTAAAATGAAAGTGAGACTAGTCTAACTCAGAGATTTTTTTTCCCCCTGAGGATTATCTCCATTAATCTGACTCATGAATTCAGAATAGCATCCGGTAAGCGCTTAGGACAAGCGCAAGGTAAGACCAGAAAACTGTTTGGTTACTATTGTTAAGAATACTAATAATTACAGCCTTTTGTTCATTAGTCCGTCTTTAGTCAAGGCTACACCTTGGTGTGGTCTTTAGAATCTTTAGAGGTGACCACTTCTAGTTGCATCTGTATTCATGAAAATGCTCTTTCCTGGTACATCTGGATAAAATTTAGCTGCTCATCCTTTATTCCTGAATCAACTATTCTTAATAGGAGCAGGGGATTTTCTGTGGAGTCAGCACATTATCAAATCCCAGGTTCCCCTTGGTTAGTATATATTTGGACTGTGGCCAAATCCCCATTAAACTTTATATTAATCATGTTCGTTGTATTCCATTTGAAAAACCCGATAAAGGAACTGGGGAGGGGAGGGTCTTCGAAAGAATTCATTGTGTGTTATTTCTAACCAGTGAATGTCTGGGGACTAAGATGCTGTTGGCAATATTTGCATCAATGTAAAATAATGCATCGGAAACCATTTTGGTTTGGGTCCAACTTCAGTACCTCTGAAAATGTGCTGGTACATAGGTAACCAAGTGCATTTTTACTGAACATTCTCAGAGCAGGAGGTGTGTTGCACAAGCTTTTACAAGCACAGTTAGATGTGGACCTGACTGTAGCTTAAGAACCTTGCTTAATGGAAAACAAAGAAGACAACTCAGTTTCACAACTACCTCTTTCCCTTTATTTTTTTGTTTTCCTGATCCCTGAACTAGTGAAAATCTATTATTAAGGTGATATTATGGAAAACTTCTCATAGCAAGTTAAACAGTCAAAGAATATAAAATTTATGGTTTGCTATGACTACTGACACTTCAAAAAATCATGAAATCCTGTTGGGATTTTAATCTACCATAATTTCTTTAAAAATATGTGAGATTGTTTTTAACAGTTGGATATTTTATGGCTTTCCTTTTTTCTCCTTAGATTATATGTTTATTCTAATTTCCCAACTACATTCTGCCCTAATACATATATTTCTATCCTTGAAGTTTTTTTTATTGCTCTATGGTATTTTTCTGTAACAAAAACGTGTGTAAATTAAAATCATGTTTGCTTTCCTTTGGTGTATGGCTCTAAGCAAAAAAAAAAAAATCCTACTTGGTTATCATTACAAATATTCACATTAGCAAACCAATGAAATCACAGAAATAAGTTCTAAATCTGGATAAGTAATTATATATGATAAACTTCATCAGAAGTGCATTTATTATGGGAAGGATGGGTCTGGTTTCATTTTCAGTTAATTTATGTATTTATGGAGGAGTATCACTGCCAGAATGGGACAGAGGTGAACATCAATTCTATTCTTTTTTTTTCCACTTATGAGCACTGAAAAACAGGGGGATGGAAATAGAAGGAAATTTTATTATAATGCTGTAACCCAGTTCTTGGTATTCCTCTGAGTTATATGCCAAAATATCATGTAGTTATTTATCTGAAGTTATTTCTAGTGTTCTAGCAGCTAACGACTCTTTTAATTTTACTGAAAGCAAAGAATTATAAACAACCTGCCTTGTGAAAGACTTTGTCACCCAGTCATTAGAGACATTCATTGCCTCAGTTTCTGGGAAGTATACCAAGAAGGCTTTACTAGTACCGATCAAATAACTGTTAATTATTCCTGCTATTCCTTTACTTTGAAGCACTTTGTCTCAGTCTGGATATACTCAAAAAAGGTTGAGAAAACAAAAATGTTAATTTTAATTCATCTTTGCCAATATGTTTTTAAATAAAATGCTTTCATCTTATCACATGCTTTGAATATATTTTTTTCAAAACTAGGAGCTGAAGATTTATTTCATTCCATTTTTGGGTGATGTTCACGTTTAACCAACTTGGCAAAGCTAGTTTTCATTGTCTAACCAATCAAATCAAAAGTGCTCTTTGATAGAAAAAAAGATCCAATATTATGCATCACTGTGACAACATCTCACTTCTGAATCCTAGCTCTAAGTTACATTAGGTAGGTAGGTAGGTAGGTAGGTAGGTAGGTAGGTAGGTAGGAAGTTATAAGGATAGATTAGGCATGGAAATTTGCCATAAATTTCTTACCTCCTGACCCTCCATATTTCTCACAGTCTTGCTCTTTGCTCTGTTCCCGAAGGGCTCTCTAATGAGAATCATTCATTCTTTGACAATAGTTGGCATAGGAAAATGAAAAGATTCGTGGAAGAAAATAGAACCTCTGCCACTCACTTTACAAATATACTTAAGTTAGAATATATCATCCTGAGCCAAAGGGCCCCTTTCTAATGTCATTCTTCATTCTTAATAAAGATACGTTTAAAGAAGAGAAAGATCTTAGGTTTATGGCTCTTTGGTTACAAGAGGCATCCCATACGACAGTATTAAAAATGAAAAATTGTCCCTTCATTAGTAAGGATGGAACTTTTTACAATATGGGGCCAGGCTGGTGAGTGGTAGGACTTTATTTTATAAAATAGAAGACAGTTTTCAATTTTTATTTATTTATTTTCTTTTTGAGAGAGAGGAAGAGTGTGTGGAAGGACAGAGAGAGAATCTTAAGGAGGCTCCATGCCCAGAACAGAGCCCTACAAGGGACTTGAGGCAGGGCTTGATCTCACCACCCTGAGACCACAACCTGAGCTGAAATCAAGGGCCAGATGCTTAACCAGCTGAGCCACCCAGATGCCGCAGTAGGAGAAACTTTTTAAAGAGGAGATATTAAAAGACCCACCAGGATAGTGCTTCAGTCAGACCCACTGCAAGGAAAAAGTACACATAGATGTTGAAGACTGGAATTTGATATCTCTTAAAATTGTTGTTACCACATAGACCTTGGAAAGGCACATACCAAGTACATGGATTCTGTGTGAAGAACGATTATGGGACTGTAAGACCTTCTGAATATAACCCTAACAATGGAACCATGCAGACCGCATGCACAAAGAGATTAAGGGACTGCCAGCTTGGTATGATTTTAAGGGCTTCAGGTGATTCTTTCACTATCACCAACCCAGCTTTTGATGCCTGACATTCCACTATCAAAAATTAATTTTACTTTCATTACTCATGAGTGTTCTTTCAACCCCTGGAGAGATATCATTGAAACCTGTAAGCCACTTGTATCTTAAAACCTTAGTGTACATGAGATTTTAGTCCTTGTCCAAAAATAGAAGAGCAGAGCACATAGAAAGATTGAAGGTGGTGGAAGGAGACAAAGACACACAAAGGCTGTACTGAGCCCTGAGTGCTCATTTTGATGGTGGCTAGGTGTGTTGTGGCTGCCAGCTCCAAGGGTCTCTTGACCCTAGTACGTACATTTCTATGACTGGTCAGTGCGGATAGCTTAGCTACATCGGTAATTATAGTCCTGCTTTATAACATGCTCTCCAGTCCCAAATTCAGTCTAACTTCCATATGTAATTTACCACTACTTCCAACCTTGAAATGATCCCAGGTGTTAAGTGTCATTATCCCATTTTAGAAAACCGAGATCTTCTTGGTCACACAACTACTATGTTTGTCTGTGTTATGGCACTCAAATGCCAGGTACCCTTTCATTCTCATTTTTAGCTTCCACCCAGAATTATTAGTAAGCAATGTGTACAAGGAAAGATGACTTAGGAAGGATTCCAATCACACATGCTCAAGCTACCAACCTTGGGCATAGCTCCTGTCCTCAGCTCTTTGTGTCACAAGATTAGTTTTTTCTTCCTAAGTGATCTAGTCTTGTTGGATCTTGTTTCTTCCATCCTAGACATGACGATCCCCTACCCTGAGTGCCTCTCCCCTCCATTATATAGAGAAATCCTCATCTAGATCAAATCCTATCCTGAAACGGCATTCCTTTCTTCATTAAACCAAAGCCCTGATGATTATCAGATGCTACTCATCTTAGAAACAATTTAGAAACCTTTTTTTGTTTTTGTTTTTGTTTTTAGCATAGTCTTTAAGAGTTTCAGGCTCTTCTCAAAAGGCCCATCATGAAAGTGTCCCAAGAAACTTGGTTTTTCACCTTCAAGGAATCCTCAGACCAACTTCTCAGAAAATAAAATATTCTCTGTGCTATTGTTATTATAATTCTATGTTAAATAGATAATTAGAGTGTATAATAAGGCAGGGGATGGTTTGATAATGGTACTCTCGCTTGCTACATAGAATAAGGTTATTGAACTTCTCTTTGTATTGTAATTACAACACCTTCCCTATTTATTTCACAAAGATGTTGAGGATCAAAACTAATTGTTTTTTTCTTTGTTAACTATTTGTTTTGAAAGGTATAAATGACTATGTAAGCCAAAATGAGGTTTATCATCATTATTGCAAAAGGTTTATCTTTAAATAAATTAGAATATTAGGCAGATGAGTCATATGAAAATAAGCTCTCAGTCTAGAAAAAGATCACTGTCTAATAATTTACTGAATAAACACATATAAGTTAGTGTGCATCCAGGGCTGAAACCACTGGATTATAGGAAAAATTTGAGTAAAATAGTATTTAAACTCTTTATTATGGTATAAAATGTTCTTCAGAATTTGGGCTCTAAAACTTTTTTTTCCTTTTTTTGAGATACAATTGACATATATATAAAATCACACATTGTATGATTTTAACGTGCAGTGTGCATAGATTTGATACATTTACATAGAGCAAAATTATCACTGTGGCATTAGCTAACACCCCCATAATTAACATTTCCTTTATGTGGTGAGACAATTTAAGATCAACTCTCTCGGTAACTTTCAAATATACAGTATGTTGCTGCTAACTATAATCACCATGCTGTATGCTAGAGCCCCAGAACTTATTATCTCACAGCCAGAAGTTTGTACCCTTTGAGTGTCTCCCTATTCCTCTCATCCTTCAGCCCTGGGTGACCACTATTCTATTTCTAGGAATTTGGCTTCATTAGATTCGACATATAAATGAAATCATATAGTATTCATCTGATTTATTTTAAAAGTATTATGCCCTGAGGGTCCACATGCATACGTACATGCCACATCTTCTTTATCCAATCATACCTCACATCATTGCCTAGTCATCTGTTGACAGTTACTTAGGTTATTTCTATATCTTGTCTGTTGTGATGAACATGCAATGGACATGAGAGTGCAGATCTTTGAGATCGTTTTCACTTCCTTTGGATATATACAGAGAGGTGGGATTCCCTGGTCACATGGTAGCTCTATTTTATTTTATTTTTTTTATTTTTATTTTTTAAAGATTTTATTTTATTTTTTAAAGATTGTATTTATTTATCCATGAGAGACAGAGAGAGAGAGAGAGAGGCAGGCAGACAGAGACACAGGCAGAGGAAGAAGCAGGCTCCATGCAGGGAGCCTGACATGGGACTTGATCCTGGATCTCCAGGATCACACCCTAAACTGAAGGCAGCGCTAAACCGCTGAGCCATCAGGGCTGCCCGGTAGCTCTATTTTAAACAAGAGGAACCTCCATGCTGATTTCCAGAGTGGCTGCACCAATTCACACTCCCACCAACAGTGCATGAGGGCTCCTTTTCTCCACATTCCCACGAACACTCATTGTCTTTTCTCGGACAGCCCTTCTAACAGGTGTGAGGTAATATCTCATTGCGGCTCTGATATGCATTTCCCTGATGATGAGTGATGCTGACTATCACTATTCATGGGCCTGTTGGCCATTTAGGTATCTTTGTTCCCTGCCTCATTTTCAAGTCTAGCCTCTTCTATCCCTTCACACTCCACACCCACCCTCCCAAGCACCATATATTTTCTAATCTCCATGATGTTGCACATGTGGTCTCCCAAACCTGAGATTTCCTTTCTAGTCTGTTTGGTGAACCACCAGTCATCCTTTAAGACCAAATCTGACTTCCGTAGGCAAAATGAATGTAGAGTCCTCAATATTCCTGCAGGGTTCCATGTGTACCTCTACTGCTCTGACTACTCCTACTAATGGCACACATAGGTTTTTTTTTTTTTTTTGGGGGGGGGGAGGTTTTAGCTAAGCAATTTATTAGGTGGCTTACATTGAATGTCTTTAATTCTTATGATTAAAAGGTAATCATTTTTTGATTTGTTACTTTAAGTCAGTAATAACTTACTTTGTTCATTGTAGTTTATATTCCAACAAATATCTTTTGTCAACTTTTGAACAAATGAACATCCTGAAAACCTAGTTTGTGGTGAGCATGATACTTGCCACTAAAATAAATGGCAGTCTCTGTCTTTAGGGAGATAATCACCAAGTGAAGAGGCAGGCATTTAGCCAACAAATAAAATTAGAAAGGCTTAACATCAAGCAGAAGCAGCCTGACATTACCTAAGAGAACCTATAGGGAAGTGGCCATTTATACACTAGCAGAGGGAAAGGAAAACATAGAACAATGAAGCAGGACGTATTTCCCCTGTGACAAACAGGTGAAATACACTATACCTATGTAATCAAACTTTTGGTCACATTGCAAACTTTGGTTTGCTTTGTAAAGTGGTGAGAAATGTTATAAGGTCAAATGGCAGATGATACAACATTTATTAAAAATCAGTAATTTGGGGGTTGCCTAGGTGGCTTAGTAGGTTAAACATCCAACTCTTGGTTTCCGCTCAGGTCCTGATCTCACGGATTGTGAGATCAAGCCCTGTGTTGGGCTCTGTGCCCAGTGGGAGTCTGCTTGAATATTCTGTCTCCTCCTTCTCTCTCTCTCTCTAAAAAAATAAATATATCTTTTTAAAAAATCAATAATTTTGTCAGTAGCCTCTCTATATCCCAGATCTCAACTAGGAAAAGTCACTCTCTTGCTCTGAGGTTTCCACCTGCCTTCTAAATGGAACATACAAATGCGAATACCATACTTGGGGTAACTGTGACCACCTGACTTTCCTACTTCAGTTGAGTTTTTCCTTCATTACCCAATTGGAAATCTATTTGAGGTTTTCCAGGGCTATGAAACAGCAGAGATTTCTACATTTCTCCCTCTGCTTCCAGCTCCAAAAGAGGTTATTTGGCAAAATGAACATGGAGTATGAGAAGTAACCACAAAACAACTCTATCCAAATCCTAATCTATTATTATTGATAGAATCCAAAATAATGAAATTTTACTATAAGGCATGTTAACGTTGTTAGAAGGAAAATGTATCAAAAATATAGTATCAAATATAACATTTTAAGCTTGACATAAATTAATATATGACAAAACTATAATGTAATTGAGGAAAACTATAGTGCCCCTAGGAAGTTGTAGCTGCGGAGATTAGAAATATAAACATGTTTTTACATGCTGAAGCCATGGAGACAAGTGTTTGTCTAAGCTGTTTTGTTCTGTTCAGTTGGCTGGTGGGTAGGAAGGAGAGAAAAAAAATCTTGGTAAAAAATGTATAATTCTAGTGTATGCTGAATTTAATATATATGTTATAACTTTAGTGTTTATTAAGAACGTAACACATGTTTATTTGCTAAAAATTGGTGTTTGACATTTGCTGGAAATGTTCTATTTTCATACAACAAAGTCAGTTGTTATTAACTTTAATTTACAAATTAGGAAATGATTATATTTTAATTGTGAGAATTTGAGATATTCAAAGTAAAATGACTAATCTGGTGCTTAGTAAAAAGCGGGTTGACATTGTATCCGGTTGTTAATAGCAGGAATAGTCAGAATAACTAACACATTTGGAAAATTCTGCAGGCACAGAGTGGACCATACAATTCCCTTCACCTAAGGAAGTTGGATTTGGGTCTTTAAGGATGACTGGGCATTCCAACAGCCCAGAAAGGAAATTCCAGGCCTGGGAGACAGAATGTGCACAGACATGGAGATAAGGAAATATGTGGCATTTTAGGAGGGCTGGTGTGGGTGGAAAGAAAGAGGGGGGGAGATTGGAAAGGAGGCAGAAGCCAAAGTCTGTAGGGCTTTTTATGCCATGAGAAGGCATGTAGAGATTATTTCACCTGTGATTATTTTCTATAAGCCAGTGGCTTCCACCCTGGAGGAACACATTACTGAACTGGGGAAATTTTTTTAAATACTAATTGGTTCATCTCCCTCACAACACACACAAACATATAGCCAGAGTTTGCAAATAGAAATACAGGATACCCAGGCAAATCAGAATTTTAATACTTTTTTTTCTAGCATAAGTATGTCCAGTGCAAACTTTGGAACACATTTCTAATAAAAGTATTTATTGTTGACTTGATATTCAAGTTTGACTCAGTGTCCGGTATTTTTTTTTTTTTCCCCTGGGAACCTACTCCTTTAGAATAATCAAATCAGAATCTCTGAGATGGCTTCTGGTCAACAGGGTCTCTTAAAGCCCTCCAAGCATTTTCACATGCAGGCAGGGTTAAGAACTCTGGGTCTAAGTGATGGACACTCGGATAATTTCAAACAAGGAAGTGGCATATTTGAAAGATCACTGAAGGAATAAATGTCCTCACCATTTTGTGGAGGAGAAGCTAAAGGAAGGAGAGACTAGTGACAGGGAATCTGCTATGAGATAATTTTGCAGGCATCTGGTCAAGAGATGGAGTTGGCTGGAGCTGTGGTAACATAGAGAATAAGTGATTTTTGACCAGTGACTCAGGTCATGTCAACTAAGAACTTACGGGAACATAGGTCACCATAAGAGTAGATGACCACTGGATCCCTGCCAATGTGGCCATTCCTTAGCTCCCCTCCTCCCTCTTCTTCCTCCTCTGTTTTAGGCTTGAGTATAGCTGCCTTTTATTACCTAGGTGACCTTGGACAAGACACTTAACCTTTCTAAGACTTGGTGATTCTTCTGTAAAATGGTGAGGGAGTAGTAGTAACCTATTTTGGAGCATTATTTGTAAAGATTACATGAAACACATTTAAAAGTCTCATGATTGGGATCCCTGGGTGGCGCAGTGGTTTGGCGCCTGCCTTTGGCCCAGGGTGTGATCCTGGAGACCCGGGATTGAATCCCACGTCGGGCTCCCGGTGCATGGAGCCTGCTTCTCCCTCTGCCTGTGTCTCTGCCTCTCTCTCTCTCTCTCTCTCTGTGTGACTATCGTAAATAAATAAAAATTAATAAAAAAATAAAAGTCTCATGATTAATAGGTTATAGCCATTATTACCCCCCACGTTGTTGTGATTATAAATTTAATCAACCGGATTCTGGTTGCTTTTCTCTTTCACTTTCTCTCCCGAGTCCTCTCCCATTCTTGGTTTCTAAACTCCTTCATCCTCTCCCCTCTCCCTCAACAGTGACTTTTTGAATCCTGGAGCATCTGGTGTTACCTGAGATATGCTGAGGAGAGTTTAGACTCATTTAAGGCAAGAAGATAGAATTAGTCTGAGTATGGTAGCTGTAACAAATTCTGAGAGGAAAGGACTATAGAATGGCCTAGGGAAAGCCTGAACTATACCATTATTCTGTTCTAGATAGCCAGCATCAAAGAATCAGCGGATCCGAGGTCAGGCAGCAAGGGTCCTAAACATGTATGAATGTAGCATGATATTCTATAAATTTAAATAATAGACACACTTAGGCACAGCTTTTTAGTTCGTATAGCCTGTGAGGATCTCACTCCACATCCAGCGTTTTGCATTGGTTGTATGTAGAGGAGTCCATAGGGAAGGCTCTTCCTTATTTGGACCATGGTCAAGAAATAAGTAATAAAAGTCACTCTGGGGACACTCCAGGAATTTCTCGTGTGGACCACAGTAGGTGACATTATTGAATGAATGCTTATTTTTATGATGTGGCAAATGGCACTGTGGCTAAATGAGAGAATGTTCTTCGTTTTAGGGCTAAAGGATCATGATGACTTATTTCCAGATGACTTAGCAGAAACCATTTGAAATAAATACATACACAGACACATGGATTCGTATTTATATCTGCAGGGGGCCGGGAGAAAAAACAAATATGGCAAAATTGGTGAGTGTAGCTGAAAGCTATGTGTGCTCTATTACTTTTTAAAAGAAAATACATCTAAGTTTTAAGATAAAGCAGCAGCAAGGAAAGTAAATTCCTAAACACATAGATACATGCATGATTTAATTGACTAAGTAGCACCGAATACATGATTACCATTACCCAAAAGAGGAGGAGAAACAGGCTCTGGAATCAGACAGATCTGAGCCCCAAACTTGTGCGGCTGGACAAGTTAGAAAACCCAAGCCTCAGTTTCCTCATCTGTAAAAAAAAGAAAGAAAGAAAGAAAGAAAGAAAGAAAGAAAGAAAGAAAGAAAGAGCTTAACAATGATATCGGGACTCCCTCCCTGCTACTCCTCTGTTACTATTGCATAATTGAGTAAGATGATAAAGGTGAGGAGCTTAGCCCCAGGCCGGGGACAGGCCGAGAGCCCCAAGCAGAGTCCTCTCTCTCACCATCGTGACCCCAGAGCATATGGGAGTAAAACCAGGAGCATCCTGCTGTTCAATCTTTGATCTGCTGGGTTACTTTTTTTTTTTTTTCCAGAAAAAAAGCAAAAATAGCATTTATTTTTTTATTTTTTAAATATATATATATATATTTATTTATTGATGTTCGATTTGTCAACATGTAACACCCAGGGCTCATCCCCTCAAGCGCCCTTTCTTTGACTTAAAAATGACCTGTCTCCAAGAAACTGACAAGTCAGTAAAAGAGCAGGGCCACTCTTTCGTGCGGGTACAGAAGCACAAATAAAAAGCCCTTTTCTGGGATCCCTGGGTGGCGCAGCGGTTTAGCGCCTGCCTTTGGCCCGGGGCGCGATCCTGGAGACCCGGGATCGAATCCCACATTGGGCTCCAGGTGCATGGAGCCTGCTTCTCCCTCTGCCTGTGTCTCTGCCTCTCTCTCTCGGTCTCTGTGTGACTATCATTAAAAAAAAAAAAAAAAAAAAAAAAAAAAAAGCCCTTTTCTATAGAGTAGGTGGCATAAGGGTGGCATTCCCCCTCACTGTCATCACTAAAGCCAGCCATAAACAAATCATAAAAAACGTGCTTAGAAATTTCACTCCCCAGTAATAGCCGAAACAAAGGCAGAAAATTGCAGCTCTCTGTGTAATAACTAAGCCTCTCGTTATGTGCTGCTGTATTAAATATAAAACATTTTCATTTCCTTTGTATAGGAAATTCAATAGGACCTGAAAAGGGGGTCAACCAAGTACTGTGACTCCCACAATAAAATGTGAGTGGTGCTAATATTCCTTTTCCAACTCTCGAGTGACTGCAAATAACCAAACAGATAAAATGTAGCTTTCATAAAACTCAAGGTTTGGTGGAGAATTAGCATGAGACTTGTACTTGCTACTTGCTAACGGAAGGTTGGCCAAGAGCTCAGATTTATGCCATGAAATTTAAATGGTTCTCTCTTGAGGTTTTCTTGACAATATCATCGTCCGCGGCTGAGTTCGTTTATTGGCACTTTAGTGCGGGGATTGTTTTTGGAGGGGTGGGGAGTGGGAGGGTAGGGGTGCCGGTAACCTATTTCTTGAAGAAACCCGGCACTTATGGGGCTCTAGGGGATTTTAAAGCAGGGAATTTGGAAGAGGAACACATGCAAAGAGTCTCCAACTGCTGAGGCAGAATCAACAACGTTTACAAAATTACATCGGGGGGAAAAAATAACATGGTAAGATCACAGTTCTTTTGTTGGGGTGTTTATAACATAACACATGGCTCCGTCTCACCAGGCTTCTGAAATTAGAATGATATCGCTAGAAGATTTGTATGGATCAGGCTTCGAATTTGCATGCAAGTTTGCAGGGAATTTTGCACAAAGCTGAAATCTCAAATTGAATTCAGACCCAGGTGTCCCAGTAGCCAGGGCGCGCCCGGTACAAGGTCGCTAACCGATTTAGAAATGGGAGGTCACAGATTAACGTTAGGGAAGGACGTTAGGCCTATAAGCAATTCAAGCAGAATTTAATTACAAAAAGGGTAGCTGAATAATGGCACACATAGCTAAAGGCAGCAATAGATGCAGGAATTGTAAATCAGTTCAAGGAAGCGGAGAGAAAACGGAAATAAAATAAAATAGGGAAAAAAAAAAAGAAGAAAACAAATCAAGTCTCTTAAAAAATATCCTAGGGTTAAGTGAACAAGCCTCAGTGGATCAGAGTCAAGGCTTTAATCTTTCCATGTCCCTGTGCTTTGAAAAAGACACCTAAGCAGTAGTTCATTGATTTCCACAAAGGCCAAAGACCTGGGTCATCCACCCAATTGAATTCCTTTGTGCCGTCCACGTGCTCACCCTATATTGTCTGTCCCCTTACAATTTTATCTCCCCGTGTACACATCTCTCCCACCACGGGTAGGACACAATTATTCTGTTCTTGCCAACACGAGCTACATAATCAGCCTGGGAGCTGACATTTCATCCCCGCCCTTGCCGTGCACCAGGGGAATTCAAGGTCCGCGTCCTCTGGGTCTTGTCGGGGCCACATAGCACTGCAAAAAAGAATTCGCCTCAAGCTGGAACTTTAAAAACAAAAAACAAAACAAAACAAAAAAACCCCCACACGTCTAATAATAATTATGCTGTTCTTTAAGTGACTGTATTTCTGGACAAGGAAATAAAAAGAAGGCCAACGTTCAAATGCCAAAACAGCAGAGGATGTGTGTGGAATGGAGCTTACAATGGAACTGCCAGCAAGCTCGAGCTAACATTAGAAGCATGTGAGAGTTGGCAACCCACGCTCACGTGGAGCGAAAGAAACATTTTTTTTTCTTTCTTTTTTTTTTTTTTTTGTACATTCCAGTTCCTGTTGGTTCTGATCCCTTGAATGTTGCTTGGGATATTACGCTCTCAATTCCAAACAAATTTCAGCTAAACCTCAAAATATTTTCAACGAGGAGAAACCAAACATGATTCCTACTAAGCATAATAAATCAGCTCAAATCTCAGTAAAGCTTTCAGAATCTACTTAGAACCCTGAGGTGTTAGAGTTCCCAGGAAAGAACTAACCATTCTCATGTCTAATTTGTAATGTTTGGGTTTTGGTTTTAGGTCGATTTGATATTTTTAAGCGATTTCACTCTCACTCCCCCGCACCACTCAATCTAGCGTCCACCAGTGCTTTGGGATCAGGCTGCTTATTTTTAAAAAAATAATCCAATTGACATTTATTGGGCAGGTGGTAGCCAGGCATCTTCTCTGGAGGGAGAGAAAATTATTTTAGGTGTTTCCCCATTCTCCTGCCTTTCGGACTAAGTGAATTTCAGCACCTGATCCAAATCACAAAGGTCATCCATTAGCAGAAAGCAGAAACTAATTTGGCTTTCCCTGGCACCTCTCATACCCCGTAATTGTCTAATAGTTTGCATGGTGATAAGTTGGAGCCTTGGAGAAAAATGGTTTGTATGCAGGTTACGTATCAGAACGCCACCACGTTCTTGGGGCCGACTTGCAACACCGCTTTAGACGTAAGGCTCCACCGCAAGAGGGTGGCTGTTAATTTATTGACCAGCCTGCTTTACATCGAGTTGTCTTTCTTACCGAATCTCAAATAACTATTTTGTTCTTCATTAATAATCTTAAAACAGCAGCTACACAAGTAGATTTCTGGTGGATTTTCCCCTTTTGTCATACTCTCTTCTCTCCTCTGTCATTAGTTCAATGACTTATGACTTCACAGTGGTAGGCCTAGAAAAGACGGTTGACAGTTTGAAACCAATATTTGATTGGCATCATGGTTTCTGTGACATCCTAGATACAGATGGAATGTGTGGGGTAGATTCACCCTCTGCCTTCCAATGGCTTCTTTTATAGAAAATGAGAGAACAGATTGATTAAGAAAACCTAGAAGAATAAATAAAGGTAAGGAATCTGCTGATGCAGCCCTACATGAAGAATTGTATTACTTATTTTTAGATTTACGCTTAGAAGACAAAGAAATCTATATGAGCCCCTGCCTGTCTCTATCTTTCCTCCAAGCTCTTTTAAAAAATTATATATATGTATTTATATATATATATATGCAATCACTTTGACATTATTCCAGAGAAATACATTTTTATTCTTTCCTATTGATTTATAACTTCTTATTTTTCTTACCCTTGTCAAAACTTTTCACTTATGACCCAAGAGCCAGGGAACCAAAATCAGTACTGTCCTGTTTTGAGTGTCATCGTGTGGTGATCCTAAGTGGCCCCTAAACACTTTTGTCAATATTTATTGATGGGATCCACAGGCACTCTGAGTGATCCCACTCTGGAGGGGCATAAACCAATGGCACGCTGAACGGGAGAAGGACGTGGTCCTGCTGTAGGCCAGAGCTGGCAAGGTAGCACTGGGCTACTCAGGGGTCATTGACAAAACGTCAAACATTTCAAATTTCTGACTAGCTCGCTGACTAATGCCATGCTAAGCAGAAACAGGACTATTTCCTCCAAGGAACCATCAGGCCCACAGACACACAAACACACAGAAATAAATACAGTTTCTGTGCGTTTTTTTTTTCTCTTCCAGTTGCCCGCTCCCTTGCTTTCTCTGTCTTACATGTGTGCTCTCTCACACCCACACACACATACACACACATACACACACACAAATAGTCTACAGGGAAATTAAGCGGTGCCAACGAAACAGTGTACTGAGAAAGTTCTTGGATAAATTAACAACGCAATTACATTACATGACATGCCACAAGATGGATGAGGAAAACTTGGCTGGTATTATGTTCTGTTTTCAAATTGCAATTTATTTGAGGGTTTTAATGGATGCCTTATTAAAACATCTCGGCCCTGGTCAGGTTTCAGCATATGTCACAGTGGCCTGTGATTGATGACACCCTCTGCTGCTTCTCTTGCACATTTGCAGGGAATTTAAGCAAAGAGGGAATGAGCTGAGGCCCAGCTTTGTATTGATCGTGTGGAGGTGCGCTGCCTGGGAGCACAGTCTAATAACATTCTCTTAGCTGAACTGCTTCACATGAAGGCATTTATTACGAGAACTAAAATGTTATATTGCTCAGAATAAAAGAATATTGTACAAACAAAAGAGTTAGCAGTGAGTGGGGGAGACGGGGAGGCACAGGCATGCTATGGAACCATGCCTTGTTATCTTTCAGAAGCCACATTTCTAACTGTTGGTGGAAAAAACTGAAGAAAGCTATGGTTAAAGAAAAGGTGAAAGAAAGAAAGGAAAAATGCTGTGGGCTTTATTTTTGCTCATTTCAACCAGTTATACATGTAGAACAGCAGAGTTCTGTGAGAAAGAGAATGCCAGGTGAGGATTGAGAAGTGAGCAGTCTTAAAGTCATTTGGAAAATAACTAAATATCAAAATAGAACATAGGACATTATTTGTAAGGCTACCCAAAATCTCTCTCATTTTATATATGCTGTTGTTAATTTTTCTGACAAGCGCCCACCAAAACACCAAGAGCCATTCACACCTGAAGCATAATTTTACTCCCATCCAAATTGTAGAAGTTTGATTTCTGTCATGTTTTAATTATAAAAAGGGCTCCATTTGCAATTTCAGCACTTGAAGTTTCATAAACCTGTATGTGAATTGTCAAGAAATGGATTAATGTTTAATCAAAAAAGCAGGATTCCCTTGGATATGCTGTATATGCAGGTACATCGAGTCACAGAAAAAAGACTAGAAGGATATAAAACTAGTTATTATTAGAGAAATGATGGTACTTTTCTTCTTTGTGCTTTTCTGTAGTACCTGAATTTTCTGCAACAAATGCATAGGACTTTTAAAAACAAAAGGATAAAAAAGCATTCTAAAGATGTTTGTGATATCCTGATTTATAAGAATACTTAGAGAAATCAGTATCCTTTGAAAGTCTACAATAAATATAATCTCAAGGAAAAGGATTCATTTTGCAGTAATATGTGAGTATTTCTTAGTAAGCAGACTTGCTGCATTGAAAACAGAAAACCACATGAATGAAAAAATAGTAACAATAGACAGGATGAAAATATCCCTATGCAACACGAAAAAAAAAGGTTAAGAAATAGAAGCTAAAAACAGTAAGAAGGAAACAAGAAAGTATGTTGCATTTCAAAACTCTGATAACATTAGGGCTTGTCAATCTCAGTCCAAAGGAGTTTATTTATTTATTTATTTGCTTGACCTGCTGATTGCTATTATTTGAACTGCCACATTTATTATTTTGTTAGCCTTTGAGGGCCTATAAAAATCTCACCTAATTATATCGGAATCACCTAGCATCACAGCTGAAGCCAAAGAAGGTGCAAAAATGCCCAACAGCTTTTCCTTGAAATGGAAGGGAAAAAATAGTTAAAGAATGAACAAACAACAGAAACCAAGAATACTCAGGAAAGCCAGCTTTATGAGTCTCCCAAGAAATGGATACAGAAAACATTTTTTAAATGTTGACAGAAACTGTTAAGTTGTAAAAATGGATTTTTTTAGCATTGTCAGTTGAATGCACCTTCTAATGTGTGAAATACCAAATTTACAGTCTTTGACTAGATTGTGATACCTTTGGTGGAGTGGTGCTGGGGAAAAAAAGGGAAATGTTACTTAACCTCCCAGGTCTCTTTTTCTCTTGGATCATAGATTTCATATCCCTCTTCTAGGCCTTCTTACGACCCTTCATCTTCTGTGACTGAATGCCTATCTGATTATCAAAAGGGAATAACTTTCTTTCCCTTTTACTGTGAAGACAGTTGCATAATGTCAGCAACTCTAGGTTTCTTTGTTCTAAAATGAGGACCAATTGTCCAGTCTTGGAGAATTACTTAATTACAAATTAATTTTAAGTCAGTTAATGTTCATTGAGCATTATCTATAACGCAGTGAGCAGGGCAGTAGCACCTCCGTTCTGACGACAGCCAGCTTTAAGAGCCAGCTTCTTCTCCCTACAAATGCATCCAGCCACACAGGCCACAAGTTAGTCACCCACCCACCCCAGCTTGGAACTGAAGAGCTAAAGCAATAAGATGAGGAGGAACGGCCTTTGTCAAAGCAGTGAAAACAAACATTTATCAATAATTGTGTAGCTCAGCTTGTGTGAACAAGCTATGGATGAAAACACCCACGGGTATGCCCTATCTTTCAGGGTCATTCACGGATCGTAGGCGGCCTTTATAGGAAATTTCCAATAGTGTAAAGCCGATGATGAGCCCAGGGCGGATGGGAAAGAACAGCCCATAGCAAATGGTAAAGCAACATCGGGAGGGACTGGGGACCGTGCCCTCCGCAGGAGCAGAGTGCCACCGTAGGGTGGGACACAGGAGGTGGGGGGGATCACGGGGCAACGGGGGAGGAACACAGCACAGGAATAAGAAGGGTGAGGTGAACACCCTGAACTAATACAATGTCACTTATCAATCATATCTATGAGGTCGGGGCAGGGAGGGCGGAGAAGGCCACATAGGACATGAAGTCTTGAATTATTGTAGCTATTCTCTGAGGCACTTCCACCCTGAGATCCAGGCAACATACACGCTTAGTAAAGGAGAAATGGAAATTCCGATTCTCACCCAGAGATGCAAAGCTAATGCAACTGTTGGACTTACAAAAGGTCCCTGGTAAGGAATATTTGCTCCCTGGTAAGGAATGTTTGCTGACCCAAACTCATGAATATACATATACTTCACTCATCATTCAACTTCTGAGTGAATCTGTATAAGTACAGTTCACGTGGTTTTCAGTTATTCTCAAGTAATCTCTTCGCGTTTCAAAGTCCCAATTTAAGTATCTATGTTAGTTAGGTTTCTTGGTTGCATCAGTGATTGATTTTGGCTGAATTTGCAAAAGGCAATTCCTTGGAAAACCAGTCAAGAAGCTCGGAGAAGCGGTGAGACTTTAAGTAGCTAGGAGTGGGGAGGGTCAGATCAGGTCCTGGATGGCCTCCCCCCCCCCCGTCTGAGGGTTAATTTTGCAAGAAGCCACTAGTTCAGGGTCCTTCTTCGTCACTCGTAGCCTACACTTTTTCGTATTGTGTATGGGTTCCAAACGCAGTGAGCAAGAGGGTAGCCTAATGGGTGAGCCCTTTTCCAGTCCGCTTGCATTCTGTTTGCTTAGGCCCTGTGGACCAAAACCGATCGCACAGTCAAGCCCAGAGTCCACATGGAGTGGAGACACAACTACACGAATACAAGGTGTGATTCATTGAGGGCCATTACGGTGTCTGTTCACACACTCAGCTTCTGACTTCCATAATAGAAGGGAAGTGCCTGAACTCTTCCTCCGACACAGCCAAGTCACAATGAATTAACGGAATAAAAGGGAATAAGGGTGACATTAAGAAGAATAATGGATAATGGGTGGCAAAAATACATGATAAATGGTCACCATGGAATGCTAATTAGATTTTTGAAATGGAACTGAATCCACATAGACACTGTTTTATTCCTCTGAAAATTCTGGGCTGCAGACAGGTATCATCCATAAGGAATTCGTGACTTCCCTAAACCACCAGTTCCCCATTACAATGCGTGTGAACTTTCCAAACTAGCCAAGAAAACTATGAATTATAATCTCCATCTATTTTTTCTGAACAGCCATAATAAATATTCCTCAACTGATTTAGGTTACATCTGTTCACATTTCAATTCTTGTGTCTAAATGAAAAATAATAGAAGCCAAATATGAAATGTATATTTTAAAAGAATCTCACTGCTCTAGAAACTTGTTATCTTATATGTCACACTCAGTTTCTTTCCTTCTGATTGGTAAATAGCAGTTACTGTACACTGAGAAATGAAAATAAGTAGATATTTTCTGGCATTTTAGTGCACAAATATAACCCTTTAACCCACAGCATCCAAAGGTTAAGTCTCAAAACTGAGTCCATTAACCTTCCTAAATGGTTGTGATATTAAAAACTGGCTCTTAATAGCTATGGGTCATCATCTAATGCAATAACCATCAGCAATAAAGAATTATGGATTAAGAACATTATCTATCTATAAAATGGTCATTTATGACACTTGTGCACAGACCAAAATGTACAGATACCCATGGTCAAGAGTTCAGGCCTAATAATATACATTATGCTTTTATTAGTATAGTTATGGTATTAGTGAGTTTTAAGAGAAAATCATTACATTTACAAAAGGTTCAGGGTGTTTACTTCAAACGAAACTAACAAAGAAAATCTTCTGAATTCTCTTTCACTGAGCTACAACTCAGCCAGGTGGGGCTAATTGACTCAGAAGGTCAAATAAAAAAGAAAATAAACATGTTTTTAAATTGTCTAGAGTCTGGGCTGCAGAACAAATTTGGACTCATCTACATAATTGAGCAACAGCCACTAGACCAAAGCTTCTGCGTCTTTTATCACATAGAAAACTATTTCTTTAAATTGAGCTTTTTTGGTTGTTTTTATTATGTCATAAAATTAATATACACTTACACGATAGTTACTATGTACCATCAGCAAGGATATGCTATGTCCGAATTCCATAGATATGAATAAAAGAAACTTTGATTTTCTAATAGAGACTTAGCCTCAGTCAATATTCCTAAGGACTTCAGTTCATTTTCTTAAGGAATTGCCACAAAATGCAATCTTCTGAAGAAATAGAACCATAGGGGATCCCTGGGTGGCTCAGCAATTTAGCATCTGCCTTCGGCTCAGGGCATGATCCTGGAGTCCCAGGATCAAGTCCCACTTCAGGCTCCCTGCATGGGGCCTGCTTCTCCCTCTGCCTGTGTCTCTGCCTCTCCCTCCCCCGCCCCTTGTCTCTCATGAATAAATCAATAAAATCTTTTTTAAAAAAAATCTTTTAAAAAAAGAAATAGAACCATAAAAATAACCAAAGTTATAGTTTTTAAATATATGTACTGTATTAACCTGTGTTTTTGTCTTCAGCCCTGCAAAAGGAAGAAAAAATGTACTCAGGGTGAAATCACATTCAACCTTGTTCTAAGGAGATGGAGAAAGACAGATATAAGGGGGAATACAGAAATTTGGGGTGTTTTGCATCTTCTAATCATTTTTTAAAAAATTCTCTGGTTAAAACATTTGTGTTTTCCTGTGTTATCTGAAATTCATTAATTTAGATTTCCTCCTCTACATTTATTTAATTTAGATTATCACTATCTGACTTTTTGGATACAGAATTAATGGTCCATGTAATTCCAAGTGACAATGAAAAAAAAATGTCAGTGTTCAGAAACATGAAATACAGATTTATTAATAGAAAAATCTAGCATAAATAGCAGATCCCTAAAATGTGTTTAAAAACACATCAGCAAGCGACTTGTAAATATACATTTCCCATCTCAAGGAGCTGTTTAGGCCATCTTTAAAGATTTTATGTATTTATTTGAGAGAGAGAGAGAGCGCATGGCTGGTGGGGGATTTGGGGGAAGGAGAGAGGAATAGAGGGAGACAAGGAGAATTCCAAGCAGTCTCCATTTTTAATATAAAAGAGGGCTAAAAAAATTAAAATTAAGAAAAAAAAGTAACCTGAGATCATGACCTGAGCTGAAACCAAGAGTCCGATGTTTAACCAACTGAGTGAGCCACCGAGGTGCTCCTGGCCATCTTAATTCTTTTTAAAAGTTGTTTGCCTTTTCCCCCTGCTTCTAGGAATCAAAGCTCTGATGCATTTAGAACCTGAGCCTCCTGAAGAGAAGCAACGGTGTCTTTGTTAGTGAGAATCCTTGTAAGTGATCTAACTCAGCTCACCTGGGCCACACACCTTCTTCCCAGAGTCCTTCAAGGTATCTATCACCAATTCTCCATGATTTCCCGGACTAGGATGACTAACATCTGATCCACTACTGATAATGTGTGAGCCTCAAAAAAAAAAAAAATGGTCAAATAAAATTACTAAAAAGTACTGCTTTTGTACTCCCTTACCCCATACTTACTCTCAACTTACTGCTGCCAATCTCAGGTCAGAATATTCCAAACCAATGCCAAGGAAATCAAGAAATTCTACAGGGTTGAATTAGCAAGTCCTATTAGTAAATGGTATGCCATACTAAATTATTAGGTTAATAGAAAAATAATTTCCAATACCAAGTGACATTTTAATAATCATAGAAGCATAACTTTTGTGTTTTACCTGCTCTTACAGAAGCCTAATGTTTATTTGGTATGCCAAACTTAAGCTCCTTGGAAGAAGGATTCATACCTATGAACCTTTATATCCAGCATCCCTAAAATGGCAATCAGAGTTCCATACATATTTATAAATTGATAATAACAAGTACTAAGCATCCTATAGTTGACTGTTCAGTGTACTTCAACAGATTCTCACAGTATAAGTTCTTGAAGTGTTTCCAGTCATGTTCTCAACTGGGCCACCAAGTACAGAGTTGAGAGCAAGCTTGCTTTCTGTTGGTAAATCTCCTTAGGATCCATCCTGTAATGTGGCTAGTTTGCCAGACTGCTTTCACCACAGGATGTTACAACAACATAATAATCAACCAAACTATGTTAACCAGACTCCCCAAAGGCATATATTCCATGAAATAAGTAGAAGCAATGCAATTTCACAATAAGTATAACATCGTTTAAAATTGTTGCCAACGATTCTCAAAGGTGTTATCTCTACATGTGTTAGCTCTTCATACAGATATCTAGAGTTCTTTTTCTGGAGGTATCCTTGTGACTTTCATTATAATCCATTGGGATTTCAGAAAAATATTTTTTTCTTTTTTCTACTTATGCTTAATTCTTAATCTCCTCCACTCATCCTTTTATTCTTCACCCACTCCCCTTCCGATTTTTGGATACTACAAATGATCACACAGTAGAGTTCCCATTTCTCGATATTTCATTTCTTTAAATGCTGGGCATTCGACAAGTTTTATTCGAACCACTGTCAGCTGGATCATTAACCAGGTACTGATATAGAGGGAAAGGGAATCTGTTTTACAGGAGGTGTCCCCCTGAAGTGTAAATTAAGTCAAACACTTCTTGAGTAATTGTATAGGGGAGTATTCAAAATAGTCACTTTAGGAGGCTTTACTTACTCCAACAACACAGATATTGTTAAAAACCCTAGAGCTTCTCCTGTGAAGTTGTCTTCAGGGCCTATGGTACATTTTATTGAAGTTCATTTGAATATCTAAACTTGAGTACTTTTTATTTAAACATGGTTCAGGAATGGAGGGGATAAACAATAGCCTTATTAGAGCTCACCGTAAGTCAGAAGGTTTTTTTTTTTTTTTAATTTACAAATATTCTTAAAGTTAAGCCTTCTTTCAAATAGAAATATGGTTGTGCTTAGATGATCTTGCAGGAGTTGTCTTCTTGTGGTAGAAGGTGGGGTTTCCATCGGCCTTAAGGAACTGGAGTACTGACGACTATCAGATTCACCTAAAATGGAAGCTGTCTCTACAGTCCTTTTATGGCTTGAAGACTTTTTTAAGAAAAGGCAGGAAATAAAGATCAGGGGTCTTTTCCACTGGGAAGCCCCTCCCTAGGAGCACCAGTTATGGGAATTGTCACAAACAACATGGAAAAATAACAGAGGACATGAACCCCTCCCCTCTACTACTTCCAGCTGGATCTCCAGAAAAATATATATATTAATCAATCAGCTCACTGATCTTGACAGAGCCGAGGACTCGGATATGTCCAGGACTAAGGCCCAGAAGTTCATATAGAGTCTTATTCACCTTCTGTTCCCTCCTAGTCTTTCCTCACGTCCACTATTCCTCACTCCAGCACCCTCCACAGCCATAGCCCATGGAGGCATTTGATATGATGATGAAGGAAGGAAGAGATGATCAACCTTAGCATACTGCCCACTTGTCCTCTCTCCACAAATGCACTATAGGGGGAACAGGAGTTATGTTCTTAAGCTGTCAAATTAAATATTCAGAACACATTGAAATTCCTTCTGTCTTTTCCTTTCTCCATCCTGTTTTTCAATCGTTAAGATTTGGGGCACTTGTCTGGACTTTGTTATAAAGTTACCCACTTTCCTACAGAAAATAATTTCTCCATCCTCATTTTCTCATCTTCTTTTAAAAAATTATAGACCTAGAATACAAATATATGCGCATATACATATAAATTTTATGCATCTATTATATATATCTACGTATAAGTAAAAGACCTAGGGATGTCTAATCTATTTCTAGGAGTTGGAAAAATAGCTATTGCTCTCAGAACCCACAATATAACTTCTGAAATAAGTTCTCCAGCTAAATATTTTGTATGTTCAGCTTTCTTTCCATAATGCCTCCTTGGGTGTTCATGTTATCAGCATCTCAGAAGGCCCTTATTAAAGGGCTAGGATTTGACAGGCAAACCAACTGTGCCAGTTGCCAATTTATTGCCTCTCAGCTCCAAAGCCACCCTTCATTGGCTGCTTGTGATACTGGAACATTTCTCCCTTGCCAGCTGGCACGAGGTTAATCTTTGTTAGTAGAGGGTATTGGAGGGACACTAGAAGAGGAAGGAGCTTCTTCTGACTCCTGTGTGCTTCATTTCTTCCCCCTTTGCAGCACTGGGTTGGTGTTTGGGACACACAATGGAGCTTATTTCCCCTATGGATACTCTGATGGCAGAAATTTGATTTGTTCTGTTGCCACCCAGACAAGAGGACTCTCATAAATCATTACAAATGTATCTAAGTTAATCAGAGGGAAGTGTTCCATTCCCTTTACCAGTTATCGGTCCTAGGGTAGATATGCAACCAAGTTGCAAATGGCAATATATGGTATATGAGGGAAAATACCCTAGAAGAACTTCCAGGAAAGATTTCTTTAACAAAAGTACACGAGATACAGGCAGCTGCATTTTCTGTCTCTGGTGTACCAACACCAGAGACAGATGGAGATGTGATGCGTGGGGCGGAGTGGCCATCTTGAGCCCCATAGGAGTAATAGCTGTAAAGCCAAGCATGGCAGAGTAAGAATAGAATCTGTATCTAGGGATGCCTTGGTGGCTCAGGGCGTGTTCCTGGGGTCCCTGGATCGAGTCCCGCATTGGGCTCCGTGCAGGGAGCCTGCTTCTCCCTCTGCCTATGTCTCTGCCTCTCTCTCTGTCATGAATAAATAAATAAAATCTTTAAAAAAAATCTGGATCTAGTGATGTGGTTGAGCTGCTGGATTAACCCTGAGGTCCCCTACCTTCAGACTTAGCATATACATGACAATTTTTTAAAGCCCCACACTATTTGGGATATTTGTTTTCTGATGAATTGCAGTTCAAAACACTCTAACATTCCTCAAAATGAACTTAACAAACACTCCCACTATACACCCATAAACCCCAGAATCCATTTTTATGTTCTAGAGAAGGCTAATCCTTATTGGAGGTCCTTAGACTCTTAGGGATTCTTGTCAAGAAGGTCAAGGAAATCTGAAAATCTTCACTCAACTGCTACAGAGATAGGATCTAGCCATTTTAAGACATGGAAAAAAATTCTCTACTGACTTTAGTTCTCTCCGCTTCCATTTTGGTCACTTTGTGAAAACACTGAAATTTATTTTCTGGTAGCTTATAAGGCAGCAAGATAGTCAAGTAGTTTAAAGAATGGGATCTGGAGTCCAAAGGTCTTTGTTCAAATCGTATTCCCTCTATTTTGCACAAAATATATGACACACAACTAATAGGGCTGCTGTTTACCACCTGTAAATAGGTACAATAGAACCTGCTTCATAAGGTTGTATATGGAACTTTGTTAGCCTTGAATACAGCTAACTTATTTTTTATTCATTAAAATCTCAATATTGCTTCAACAGAGTGCCAATAGACATATTTGGGGAATGTTCAGGACAATCCAGACAGAGGATGAGAGGCTTGGAAGGAATAATTCTGCATGGAAATATATCTATTTGGGATCTCATAAGAATTCTGAGTGGAACTCATATCTTTTGAAAAAGACAGGAGAAATAAGCCCTCCAACCAAAGAGGTGCTAATGGAGGGCTTCTTCCCCTTCATACTGGAAAGGACACTACTGATGAGCCTTGCCAAGTGGAGATGGGGCAAGTTGAAGATTATCCAGAAGCTCTCTAAAAGTGTGTGGGTTTAATGTCATGACTGCAAGGGATGGAAAGAGAACATTTTCATATACTTTGAAGAGCAACAAGAAACATTGAAAGGGAGGCCTCTTCATATTGTCTCCCCTACCCCACCACTCCTTGTTAAGGGTCAAACAGTTGTAGCATTGAAAATGTCACTATAAGTCACAGAGGAAATGCAAACGATGACCCTCTTCTCTCAAAATAAGCTGAAGCACCTTGTATAGTAGCAGAGCTTACAAAAAATTAAGTAAATAAATAATGGATGAACACTAACACCACTGTGCATTCAACACATCATTTAAGTCTTGGAACATTTGCAAGTGTTTATTTGCAAATATGTGCTTCTGGGCATTCACATATCCAAATTCCAAATCTGCGTAAACTCTAAACATTATATAGATAATGCAAAGTTTACACAAGGGATTCCAAAAATCCATCTTTATAGCGCTGACACTACATAAAGCAATATTTTCTGGTAATAATGTAAAAACCTTGAATTTTCAAATTGTTTCCTTTAAAAATAATCACCAGGCTCAGCCCTGGGAATGGTCTGATGAGGCAACACAGTTTGTAACTTTCCAGCCCTGTGCTTTGACTATTACCCTGTGACATTTGGTGTTCATAGGCATACTTAATCCCATAGCTTCTCTGCCCTTGGCCCACTCCCACTTCAGACCCACTGACAGTAGAACAAACAAAAAACCCTTTTGAAGCATTAGGACGAGTTTTGAAAAAAGTTCCATGGTTTCCCATTAGTAAGTATTCAATCAGGCATTCCTAGAAGAAGCCATGGAAGGAATCATGAAGGTTAATTCCAGGGGTAGGAGACAACCATGCATGTAGAGAAAGCTACAGAAAAGCCAATAGCACCTTTTTAATTCCCTTAAGATTTCTGCTACACTAATTATTGGTGGTCATATGAGATCACTGTACTTTATGAAATCACCCCTTTCACTGGGGAGAAGACAGGTACGTGTTTTGAGACCTGCCTGTAGCACGGGGCAGCCTTTGAGGACTGCTGTGTTAAACAGAAGTACAAACCAGAGCCCATGTGTTTTCTGACCTTATGGCAACTTGATATCTAACTAAGTGTGGGCATGTGTTAAGTCATATTCTGGTCCAAATTAAGAAACTTGAATTAAGAAACTGCTTCAGGAAGTTTAAACACACACACACACACACACACACACACACACACATGCATGTGCTTTATCTACATGTAAAACAAACCTCGGACCAAACACTGAAATCTTGCTCCGTGGAAAAATTATGAAAATATAGCTCAGAAGCACCAGAAACACCCAGTATCTGCCAAACAGATCTCACATGAGCCTCTCCCCTGCAGCGCCAGCAGTCCTGCCACTTTGTACCCTACCACTTACTCCTACATACGATTTGATTTGGATGAATGTAGGCTTTCTAGGATTTTTATGTGTCCCTTTATTTTTCTGATCATCTCTAAACCATGCCCTTAAAAGTAATAGCCTTTGAGAATCTCTAGGAAACCAGAATTTATCTTTCTTGCCTATGTGCATTTTCCCCCAAAACACACCTATCTTGCAGGGGTTTTTTTGATTTGTTTTGTTTTACATAAACTAAAATGTAATCGGCCACTTTTGGACACACAACAAACTCAGGTTAGACTAATAGAGTTATTAGTACAAAGAGAAGCTTGTCCATAGCCTGTAGATGGCTAACGAAGGAATGTACCTACAAGATATTTTGACTGCTCAAGAATGCCAAGACCTCCAATATTTTTTTCCTCTAAATTCTCTGTTAAACTAATTCTGTGTGATAGGCAGATATGCCCTCCACATGCTGGTGAATTAAAATTCAGCTTTCAGTGAATAAGATTAATTGCCTCTTCAGACAAAGCTGGATTTGCGCTCCTATTAGAGAAAGGGGAGGGGGAGAAGCAAGGGGCAGGGTGCCAGCTAGACTGCAGTATTCAGTTACACGTGAAATGATTTGTAATTCTGAGTAATCACTTAGGACAAGCCCTTGCACCATTTTATCTATACATGACTCTAGGCCAAAGTCAATACTCATAGTAAAATAATGAGATGAAGCTAACTGAGCCCTTTTATTAATGCTCCAAGGAGCAAATCTGATGCTTGAGTTTCTCCCATTGAAAGTATTCACTTCTTCCTAAAAAATGAACAAGTGGGTCAGGATGCCCAGTAGCAGCCAGGGTACCTGCTTTAGCAAAATCATAAATAACCAACCCTTCTTGCCTTCCCCCTTTTTGTTTGTGAAACCAGGCTTTACCCAGCTGCAGGTGAAAACACATGAATTTTGCATTACCTCTAGGCTCATTAAAGAGATCTGGCTCTCTCCTAATAGCTTCCCCTCACTTATGGGGGACACACTCACACACACACTCACACCATGATGAACTTTAAGAGAAACAATGAATAGGACTTTTGCTCTCTCTTCCTCATCAGTCTTGTAAAGAAAATCAACTGTTCTAGCAAATGCACAGCTTGGTGACAGAGTCAGCATGCAACTGTGAGGAAAATGAGATGGATAACCAGCTGTCCCAGTTTCCTGGAGATGAGGTTTGGGAAGGGAGAGGGTGCTGAAAAGGGAAAGGGCAAGAAAGGGTGTAGGGAAATTCTTGCTTTTAGCCCTTTGTGTTGTTTTTCCCATGTTACCACTGGTTGGGTGACCAATCTGGCAAAACAATATTAGTATCAAATGGCTCCCTCCCTAAGTAGTGGGCAGTATAGAACTCTTCTCCGTACTGGTTGAAGGCCTAAAGATCCACTAGGAAAACTTTAAAAAATATATTATCCTTCGTGTCATTTTCTAAAACTTGGAGAAACAAACTAATTTATGTGAGTAAAATGGTCTTTTATCAGAAAAACCTCGCAAAACATTTCTACTCATCAAAAAAAAAAAAAAAAAGTCTAAGCTTTTACTCATTAAGGCAAAATCTCAGCACACAGGTACTCCAATAAAAGACAACAAGATCCTTCTGGACATAAACATACCTGCATTCCAATTCCAGATTTGTCTCCCTGTTTGCTAGGTGACTCTTCCAAGCCTCTTGGCATCTCTGACCACAATCTTCTCATCTGTAAAGAGAGGATCACACACTGACAGGCAAATTGTGATGAGCAAAGCTTAGTTCAACATCAAGTGCATAGACATGGTTATCTACATCCCTCCATCCCCTGGATTATTCATTATTCGGAGGGGCACAAAACATCTATATAAACAGACCCTATAGAGATTTCAAGTAGATTTCTCCTAAGACTTTTCTAGTTAGAGATTTTGATTGGTGACCAAAAGAGCTTTTTTTTTTTTTTTTTTTTTTTTTGAATTTCACTTCCACTGGTCCAGTCATTTGTAGATAGGCCAGCAAACAGGAAATTTCCCTTTAAAAAGCTCAATCACAAACCAAACCACCAGTCATGAGTCAAAGAAAATTGCTAAAAGACCCAAGTACCTACATACTGAGGACATACCAAGCACACGTTAATGCCATTATTCTCAGCCATACCTTGGTTTTCCACACATGCTGAACTTGGAATGGCATTTTTAAAATGGAGAGGTCAGGACATACAGTCCCCATGATGATACAGCTTGTGGTATCCTGGGAGAAACTTCAGTCTCATGAGGACTCAAGGTATACAACACACACAGTCACATGAATTGCTGGACATACAAAGAAAAGGGCCTTCAGGTAGAAGACAAAACACATATGAAGTCACCAACACTTAGAAAAGTTTGG
Source organism: Canis lupus baileyi (assembly GCF_048164855.1). Classification (NCBI taxonomy): domain Eukaryota; kingdom Metazoa; phylum Chordata; class Mammalia; order Carnivora; family Canidae; genus Canis; species Canis lupus. Next base: position 6,925,299 of record NC_132869.1, on the reverse strand, counting down.
CATGAGAGGGACCATGTAACAAGTCTGGTGTACTGGAGCACGGAGAGTAGTTGGAGTAGTGGAAAGAGCATGGAGAAAGAAGAGAAGACAGCATCAGATGGTATTTGTTGGCAATTCTAAGGTGTTTGCCCCTGATTTGGAGGCCAGAGGCTCTGAAATTTTAGCGTGACAAAGTATCATACAGGGAGCTTGTTAAAAATAGAGTCCAGGGGTGCCTGGGTGGCGACTATTCATTCCTGCTTGGGTCATGATTTCCGGGTCATGGGATGGAGCTCCATATGAGGCTCCATGCTCAGTGTAGAGTTTGCTTAAAATTCTCTCTCCCTCTCCTTCTGTGCCACTCCCTCCCACCTGCCTCTCCAAAATAAATTAACAAATCTTTAAAAATACAGAGTCTAGGTCCTGCCACCATCAGTTCTAATTCAGAAATCCTGATGTGGTTCCTGAGCCTCAGCTAACAAGCTCTCCAGGTGATTCTGATGGAAGGAGATACATAAAACTCACTTTGAGAAACATGGCTGCAGGATATGGGGAGTCATGAGGGACTTACCAGAACAGTGATATGATCAGATATACAACATAAGAAGATAATAGTTCCTTGAGAATAAATTGGAAGACTAAGCCTAGAAGGATGTGCATAATCCAATTGGGAAGCTTTCTGACTGAGACAGGAGAGAAATAATGAGACGCTGAACTGAGTACTATTAGATGAAAATATAAGGAAGAAGTATAAAGGAATATAGTGGCTTACTACTTGTAAAAGGAAATACGTTAGCGTGACTTCAAGTTTTCTATTTTGGGTTCTGCTAATGATGATTCGGTTTGTTGAAACAGCTTATATAGGAAGATAAATAATTTGTGGAATATGAGTTAAATTTTGCATATAGCAGGTAAAATGGTTAAAAGTATGGGCTTTGGGGTTAGATAAGATGGATTTAAAGCCTACTTGTGAAAAAAAAAATAAAGCCTACTTGTGCCACTTCTGTGTGATGTGGCAAATTAGTCTACCTCTCAGATGTAAAAGTGGGGGAAAAATTCAGAGATTTTGATAAGTAAATCAGTTAATATAAGAAAAGACCTCAGTACAGTGCCTGAAGGTGATTAATAAATGCCAGTAATATTAGTAACTACTATTATTTTAAATGCCATCGTCATTAGCTAGCCTGAGATATTTCATAGACAGATGGAAATATCATCCAGATGATTATTAAAACTCTGTTACAGGTAAGATCACCCAGAAAGATTTGAAGAGACAAGGACTAATAGAGTTCAGGGGCATATAAATGCTTTAGTTAATAGATGAACTGGATGAAGCTGAGGAGTGGTCACACAGAAAGAAAGTAAAGCCAGAAGATACTGTGTCCTACGCTTCAGATGGTCAGAAAAAGCCAGAAAAATATCCAGTGTATTTGACAAATGGAAACGCACCGGTGACCTTAATTAGAATGGTTTCAATGACTTATAAGGTTGCAGAGTGAATGGAAGCTGGGCAAATAACCAAAATGATTGCATGAAAGGACAAACTATGTGGTAGCAAGAAGAGTCATAAGGTGGAAAAGAGTTGGGTTTTCATTTATTAAAAGAGATGAGCATGAGCAAACTTTCAAGCTTAGAGAAATGAGCCACTGCAGAGGAAGAAAGTCAGAATCGTTGTTGGAGGAGACATTGAGAAGTAATGGAAAGGATGAAATAGACCCCCCCCCAAAAAAAAAAAAAATCCTAAGCGGGTTCTGGCCTTGGACCAAGGAGCGGAAGCTTCCTCCCTCAGCTCTGAAAGGAAAGATAAAAAGACATGGTCAAAGTTTTAGAAACTAGAGGTGCAGAATGTAAAGGTAAACGCATTCCTGTCAGAGAATACAAGTTTTTCTCCAAAGTTAGGGGGAGATCTCTGGTAAAAGGCAAGTGGCTCCACTGAGAGGCAGGTTAGGCACGGGAGGAGAGAAGTAAGAATTTGGAATAAGTAATGAGGGGCAAGGGGGTTGACCAGGGACTGCAGATCCCCCTCGGCCACGCTGAGGCATGATGTTCTGTACACTTACTTGGTTTTTCTCTTCTTCCAAAACTTGGGTGGTTGTAAGATCAGAGAAGATGGATTGCGGGTTTCATTTAAATTTTGCAGAGCAGATGTGGTAGAAACACAAGGAAATAAAAAAGGATGATGTTGGAGAAAATGGAGTTAAGGTAAATAGAGGGAGATTTAATAGGGAAAAAAGTGAAGACAGAGGAAAGCTGATGTCTGAGAGCAACCCGAGGACTCAAAAGAGTGGGGAGCTCAAAACAGCTAAAGAGGAGCAAAGGAATAAGGAAAAGGAAAGACAGAATTGAAGGATTAGAGTATAAATCAGGAGCATATAATTTCAAAAGTGGAGGAGTCTTAGATATTGATAAAATTGTGTGAATGGCCATGGACAGGACTGCCGCGCAAACACTTCATGACTGCAATGCAGAGGTCAGGCACAGTCACCCCTCCGGCTGGAGCAGAGGACTGGCATTCCTCCATCCAGGACCAGGGATCTGGACTGTGGAGAGTTCTGGAGAGGTCTCAGGGGTATGGGGGCGGCTGGCAGAGGGGTGGGAGCATTGGAGCAGAAAGTGTTTCACATCCAGGGCTTAACTGTTTGCTTTTAATGATGCCAATCTTGCAGTCGGCAGATCGAAGCCATGAACTGGTGACTGAAGAGGAGGAAGTTGAAGAAGTTAAGCAAAGGTGCTGATGTGTCTTCCACATGAATGTGGAAAACCTCTAGGATGGTGAATGGAACTGATGTGGAAAAACATCCAGGGGTGGTTCATTCTTCATTGAATGCAGACAAGTGCCCTGGTGATTGGTAGAAAACAAGCAGTAGGAAAAACTGAAAACAGTATAATGTGATGCATGGCAATCCAAAAAAGATAGTAATTTCCAAAGAAATGTAGAAAATCAACCATCTGGACATTTAGGTTGACCTCTATTCCGCTTAGAAATATGGGAATCCGGGAGAGACTATTCAAGGAGTGTTTTTATTTTTGTCTTCAACTTTCACTTTTCCTTTTCTTCCAATGCATAAACCCAACTCCGAGGTTTGCTTTCTGCCTCTCAGCCTGGAATATCTGGTGATTGTTCATGTCGGCTCTCATCTTCCCTAACTTGTAACCCTTGGCCTCTGCCTATATAGGTAGACGTTGCCATTACTTTCATATTTTTTTGACACTCCAAATAGAGCAGATTTATGAGCCTGTTTATTTGACTGTCATCAGGAGACATTTTATTTGCCTTTTGTCTAAAATGGGCCCATTTGAGTAGGAACTGGACTGGGGCTTGGAAGTGATCAGTGGAACCCTAAAATCCCAACCATGTGTAGATCTCTCCCTGGCACCGTCCTCCTTTCTTTGCTTCCTCTCTATCATCCTGACTTTGCTTCTTTTTGTCTTTCCCATTTATTATTTTCTCCCTTGTCCCTTGTTTACATCTGATATCACTCTTAGATATCCTGAAGCCACACAGATGCCCCCTCTCCCTCATCTCGAGACCTAGACTCTCTAAAAAAGAAGAAGCAAAGACAGACTCATAAATAAAACTACTTGACTGGCCCCCAGGCATCCGAATCTATTTGTATCATTGATTTCCCTTTGTGTCTTGTAAACCCACATTTACTCATATACCTCCCAAGTTTTGTCAAGGGCCTCTGATAAACCAAATTGTCTCCCTCAGTTTCCCCACATGGAAAAATATCTATCATTTAACCTATCATTCTCCTGAAACTGGTAACAGATTTAATACTTTAAGCTACTCTGTTAAAAAGGAAATATATTTTTAAAGTCAAAATAAAGCTGGTGTGACTGCAAGATGGGCATCATTAAAAGCATGTTATTTATGTATGTAAGATGTATGCTAAACGTAAGTGGTTGAAATAATTTAAAATGAGTTTTTATGGTAAATTAGAATATATAAACACCTAAACCCCATCTTTGAGTGAAAATTGACCTATTTGGAGAATTTTCTCATTTAACAAATGTCTGTCTACAACATAAAGAGAAAAGGAAATAAATATTTGTATTTAGGCTTATTTAAAGCTAAAAATACATAGATTTTTGATGCACAGAAAAGGACTTGGTAAAATGTGAGCCTTTTTATGTTGAATAAGAGAAAACAATGAATAATTCTTGATATTCACTTAAAATATACTATTAGAAAAAGAGTATCTCAAAAATCTATTTGTCTTTTTTTTCTTCTTCCTCCTCTTTGTAACTCGGGCAGGAAACCTCAACATTTTATTTGATTATTTAAGAGTTCCCTTTGGAGTGGAAGTAGATAGAGCTTGATATCACTATGTATAAATAAATAATTTGAAGGTTTCTATGCCCAGATAGAATTCTAAAATCAGATAAGTGGGTTTCATTTTATCTCTTGTTATTTTAGTGGTGGGAAGCCCAGTTTTTGCCTCCCCTCAATGGTCTCTAGTCCTCCCAAGATTGCTCCCTCGGGCTCTCCTGTGGCCTGAGGGATGTATTTAGGATCTCATCAGCTCTTTTAATCTGATTGCCATTCTGCATTTTCATCTCTGCTCCTCAGCCCTCTCATAAATTGGGAAGAACTGCACCGTCTCCCCTTTCTCTCCACCTCCTAAACCACACTCTACCCACAGCAGCACAGGAGTTGTAAATGCCAGATTATAGATCTGCTTCATTATGAAAATGTGTTTGGTGACACTTTTCTTCTGAGTGTCAACAATGTAAGAGTCAGCAAACAAGCTTATAACTGTGTGCCATTTCATATCATGATGGTTGTTAGTGATGGCTGCATGCTTTATAAAAAGGTAAATGGAATTCATCAGTTCATTTCTTAATTTTTTTTAACAAATATTTGCTTAACACCTAAAATATGCCAGGAATTAGGCAAGGCATTCAGAAAACAGAGATGAATAAACATGTTCCCTGCCTCAAAAACAAAACAAAATAAAACCCTCACAGTCAAGTAAAGAGACAGTCACATAAGTAAATTATTGTAATAAACTAAGACAAAAAATAAAGTATAAAATTTCATTTCAGCACAGAGGATGAATAGCTAACAAGACTGAGAAGCAGCTCGGGGGTAGTCAAATTGGATATCACACAGAACACCACGTTGAACTATCTCCGAAAGAGGAGTATGAGACCAGGGAGGGAGGCCATTTCTGGCAAATGCATGTAGAAAAGAAAAGATAAATAACATAGTTACATACATGTCAATAGTTTGGCATATTTAGAACATAAGATGACAGGTGGCATATTGCTGGAGTTGAACATCATAAACTCCTTTGAGGAAATAATGACATTTGTTTTCAGGACCAGGATTTCCTCAACGTAGTCTGTTCCTGAAATCTCAGGATAAAGCAGGAGAACAGCTAAGGCTCCCAGAATCGTAGAAAACTACACCAGATTCACGATGCCTTCCAGGAGCAGATAATGTGATGATCTAAGCCCAGTTCAAAAGTGGCTTTGACAAATAGGGAAAAGGTAAAGGTGATTTTTTTCTAAGACAAAAGAAAATGTACTTTATCCCTATGTGGCCCTATCACAGTATAGAACAGAATTTGTAGGAATTTAAAGAATTAAATACCTAACAGAGTTCGTCACCAAAAACCATACCACAAACACAATCATTCCTTCAGAGATCCTCTTTTCTTATCACACCTTTATTCTTCTAGAGCATTCCCACTGCGATGATCCTTTGACCTCGCAGAGAACTGCAATCCTTTATCCTTATTGCTTCCTTTCTATCTATCGACCAACCCCCTCAGGAATTCACTTTCCTCCTTCAATAGCCCTTGTTCCAGAGCTCTTCTTTGTGATGACTCTTTTGCAAATACCCTCAATTCCCTGGGCTCTTTCTCCTTTCCTCACAACCAGTTAGCAAACCCCACTGATGAATCCAGCAACGCGTTTTCTCTGGGCCGGTATCCAACAGAGCTAAACACTGCTGGACAAAAATCTTACAGCAGAGAAGCTGTGATCATGATTCTTTACTGGTCACCAGCCGCAAATGCTCATTCAACACTGAGAGACTAGAGCACTCTCCCCCTCACCACCACAGCGACTATTCCACACCTTGTCTATGTCCCTGCTACTGCCCCAGCCTCTTTTGTTCTCAGCACATCACCTGCTTCAAAGTTCCCTGAGAACCTAGAAACTACATTCCACGTTACCGTCTCATCACCAAATCCACATCTGCAGTCCTCCACTCATCTGCCCCCTTATTATGAAGGAAGAGCCAACCTTTCTTTCAGAATTCTATCTGTTCTGTGTCTCAGGTAACTGTCCCCTTTCCTGTTTCTTCCACTTCTCTCTAATGGATCATTTCCATCAACATTCACATACTCTCTAATAACTCTCATGTTCTAAAAGAAAAAAATGAGAATCAAGACAAAATGTCCTTCATGCCACATCCCCAATTAGTGTCTGATTGCTCAGCTTCCCCTCAAACCAAAGTTCAGCCACACTTTCCCCAAGGCAATCTTGCTTACACCGCCATCCCAGCTCCAACAGATCACCACCGATTTCTACCATCAAACCAGTTCGTGTATTACTCAGCCTTTCAGCAGCTTTCAAAATCCTTTCTCACCCCTTCTCTCCTGACATTGTCTCTTTACTTCTGCAATAATATACTCTCCTGGTCATATTTCTAGTCCTTTGGTTCTTCCTTCTTGGACCTAAAACAGAGCCCAAGGTGTAGACTTGTGTGCAAATAGTTGATTTGAAAGGTGATCCAAGGGGGGAGGTATTAGGGACTTGGTAGAGTAAGATAGGCAAGGAAGATAAAGGGATAGAAGTGTGCTATAGGGTCAGCATGGTAGGCAAGACAGGTAAAGATATTAATTCCTCTGAGGCCTCCTAAGAAATATACAGCATGCTTCCCCTTGATTGTCTAAAAGACTTAGCAGCTCCTTCCTTCTTTACCTTAAATTATTATTTAATTTTTGTGGTCCTCAGGACTCAGTTCTGGGCTGTCTTGTCTTACCACTTTATTACCCTTTCTCAATAATCTCAGACATTCTTCTGCTGTATGTAGCACCCAAAATGTTTACAACCCATAGATTTTTATCTACCACATAGACTGCTATTCCAAGTATAGCTTTCTATGTGACTTCTCCCTTTAGAGACTCATCAGGCATCTCATTTTCAGGATTCCCCAAATAATCTCTTCATCTTTTCCCATTCCTGCCTTAAATCTGCTTCTTTAATTTTATCATAGCTTAATAATATTCACTTCCATTCATTCAGTTACACGCAGTAGAAACCTGAGTCATTTGACAACTCCCGTCTTCTCCCTTCCTACGTCCAATCCATCACCAAATCCTACCAATTGTATTACCAATCTTTATCTAAAATTTGTCCACTCTTTATCATCTCATTCCTCATCTAGACAAGTGCAAGAATCTGCTTCCATCTCTGTCCTCCTCCAATCCACGTCACACACAGTAACAGGGATGATCATTCAAAAACAGATAACAAATTGTAGTACTCCTCTGCCTAAAGGATATAATTATCTTTATACTCTCTTGAGGTAGGTAACACTTTATACTGGTTTTCTGGGGACGCGTCCTCTTCTCTGACTGTTGTCCTAGCTTAATTATCAGTGTGGATCCACTTTCATTCTTCAAAGTATCCCATTTTGGATGATAAATTATATGGTCACCCTACTCTTAAACACAAAATTCCCATATGATTTATTCTAGTCTCATCTCCCGTAGTTCTACACTAGCCAACATGAAGACACCAACCATTTTCTGCTTCAGAGTCCTGAAGGCAATGTGCTGTTGCCTCCAAGAACAACGCGTTCCTCTGAACCGCTGGTCTGGCCAACCTCTACTCTTTCACCAAGAGTCAGTCCACTTAAGGCCATCTTCTAAAACAAGTATTTCCATAATATAAACCATTTCTACCAGGTTGCTTACTTTTTTCTGTATCTTCTCCCTTTCATTCTTAGTGTAATTATAAACGTATTTGTATTCCCACTGTATGGTAAGCATAAGGACAAAAACTATCTGCCACTAAGTAATGTATATTCCAGTACAGCTAGGATCCCTTGTGGGTGTTCTTTAATATTGTTGAAAGAATGGAGGACAGGGGAGAGGGAAATACTGGCCAAGGCCTTTTAATACACTCACTTTCTAAACCTGAATAAATACAAATTCTCTCATCACTCTGACCTACCAGAGTGCAATGAAGATGTTGAAAGAAAATGCCAACATTGGAGGTGCGTGTAAAATGTTCTCATACTTTGTGAACATGAACAAAACCCTCTAAACACAATGGAGACAGATTCCACAGAGGCAATAGTTGGTAAAGAGGGGAGCTTTATTAGTTCTCCCAAAACAAGAAATTAGGTAAAAGAATAAAATCATGAAAAATTCCACTTAGAACAGAAAACCATTCATATGAGAATATATCTGGAATTCCCTCATAAGGATCATAAACTGATGCCATTTAAGAGCCCAGAAGACCCATAGAGGTGAGTTAGTTTAGTTCTTTTTTTTTTAAGATTTTATTTATTCATGAGAGACACAGAGAGGCAGACACATAGAGGGAGAATAGGCTTCTCACAGGGAGCCTGATGTGGGATTCGATCCCAGAAGCACTGGATCATGACCTGAGCCAAAGGCAGATGGTCAACCACTGAGCTACCCAGGTGCCCTGAGCTAGTTTTAGGTTCTATCATCTCATAGGGAAGGGAGTTGAGACCCAGGCAGCAGAGGTGAACAAGTCCACAGGAATAAATGGTCTCCCATATTTCTATATAATGAGATAGGTCGAGGGCAAAAATACTTGCTAGTTTACTAGTGACTAATACAAAATCTAGTTAATGTACTCCTTTAGAAATGAAAATAAATACACTTGTCCTATAAGAAGATAGCCTTTAGATAATCTTGTACATCAAAAGCTGTCTTCTCCACCCCATCAGTCTTCTATCATGAAGAGATTAAGATGTTGTTGTTTAAAAAAAAATACACGTTCATATTTATAGAACCTGATTGCAAATGTGAATTACTAAATTACATTTCAGGGCATTCTTTTTAATTAAATAAAGTATCAACTATTGTCATTTAGCTAATTAATTATTTTGTCTTATATAAGTAAAATGTGTTCTTAGGTTTCTCCTCTTTGATGGGCTTTATTTTTCACTCTATGAAGAGACTATCTCTATTTATGTCAATGACTCTGACAGTGAACTCATAAATCCCTTACTAAGTTTTAAGCCTTCAAAAACTGCCATATATTTTACAGAGGAGTACTCGCTTTAAAGAATCTGGTTCTAGCATCAAATACTGAACACTTTCTTTACCATGTGAAAATCATGCATCCTTTTACAAAAAGCTCACACCATTTGTTTTTCAAAACAAACCAAAAAAGTCACCCATCCATCTCCCCACCCTGACCAGAAAGGTCATACCTATTGTAAGAAGTGTGCCTTCCAAGGATGACCTGTATCATTGCCTCGCGGCTGTTGGAGAGGCTACAATGACAGGATTAACACAAGGATGTGTAACACTCCTCCATGCCAACATAAATATCCCATTGTAACTTCTGAGAATGAGGGGCCAAACATTTTCCTTACAGACATTCTATGCCATCAGAAATTCCTCCCTAAGTTCTTCTGACCAAGTCCAGATTCATTGGCTCAGAGATCTTACATGCATAATGTTATTTGACCATTGAATGTAAATATGGTCTGCTAACTCCCAGTTTTCATAAATCTGAAAATTATTTTACATGTTTAAATGTGAATATTAAAGAATGCAAGCATTTTTAGTGTACATTAAAAGAGCATAATTTCTCTTCAGTAAAAATACAAAGAGCCTCCATAGTGCAGCAAGTGAACGGAATGGAGAGATAGATATGGAAAAAATTATTTACTCATCAAGACTCTCCAGTATATGACATTTTTCCAAGCTGGAAAGCTCAACATTCAGAATATTCTCCACCCAGAAATGTAAGCCAGTATTTAGCTGCTATGTGAACAATGACTTTGAAGGCTGTGAAGAACCCCAAGTGAGGTTTTCATTACAAAGACCTTATTTTAGATATGTCAGGTCTAACTTGGAAGAGGTAATTACTTCTATAGAAGTTCAGGGCTTGACTTTTTTTCTTAGATATCACGGCTTCCCTTTTGGGGGAGCAGGGAAAGTAACTAAGGATGCCCTGGAAGTGATTAACTTAAAAAGAAACAGCCAAGAGTATTTGATCCTCCTTTGATGAAGTGTGAACACTGGGCCTCTTTCCCCCAAAGTGGAACTGGCCTAAGCTAGGTCTGAGGGAAGGAAAGAGTGTGAGTAGAGGGAACGGGAAGGAATGCATTTGTTACTGTTTCTTTATCTCAGAGAAGCTATTTCAAGTGATCACTGGTGGGAACTGCTGATAGTCAATCTCGTATTTTCACTCCACGTTTGACATCAACGTTGTCAATAGGACATAATCGTCTCTGTCAAAAGCATCATTCATTTCCAAACTGCAGAGTTATTTACAGTCATGTCTTCACTCAATGTAACACTACCACTCAACACTCAGCTGTCCCTTCTCTGTTTTAAGTAAACGTTTGGGCAGACTTTTAAAGAAGCTCTATTTTAGGTTAGGCTAACAACCTGAAAATGAACCCAAAGGAAAAAAACCTCTTCTCTTGTCCAAATACCATTTGGACAAATGGATAAAGTTTTTCACAAAAACTGGCATTTCAAAATGAGTTCTGTTTGGTAAGAGACGTGGTGCTGAAAAGTGACATTTATAATGACAGCAATATGGATCCCCAATAAAGAAGACGGGGTTGCATTTTGCTCTAATTATAGCTGTTTTAGATGTGTGCGTGCATTTTTTAAGAATTTGGAATCAATTATAATAATGTAGTTTTCAGTTAAGCACCTACTCTAAATCTCTGTTTACAAAAACATGGCTGATATGAGGCTTTGGATACAACTAAACAGCAAATATTATGAGGAAAACTCAGTCTTATGCTTCTAAGCACCCAACCGAATAGCTATTTACTTCATGGCTTCTATGCACCCAGCATGGCACTAGAAGCTGTCTTGCACAAGAAAGAACAATGGCAATGTGAAGGAAACTAGGACTACTGAGAATCGGGCAGTTTTTTTCAAAAGTAAATTTACTCGTCTCTTCCTTCTTTTGTTTCAGAGGCCAAATTTTGAAACTCTTGGTATAACAAGAAGTCCCTCTTTCCAAGAGGTAACTACTATGTCTTTTTATTAGCAGAAGACACAGTAATAGTTAAAAAGAAGTGGATGGAATTTTGAAAAGTGGAAGCAGGTTATTTGACAGAATTTCGATGGTCTAATGACTTTCAAAGCTATTTATCCTCAGTGCTTTTCCCAAGAAAAACATAAATATCACTATCAACTGATGGGGCTCCTTCCTCTTAATATAAAATATGTCAAGTATATACACTTGTATATACTTGAAGTATTTTATACTTAAAAATAAATCAAGCATTCTAAATACATTTTTTTTTAAGAGAGACGGTTTAGAAGTGAGCAGGGGGAGCGGGAAGGGAGTAAGGGAGAGAGGGAAAGGGAGAGAACCTTAAGCAGACTCCAAGCCCAGTGCAGAGTCAGACTCAGGGCTTGATCCCACAGTCCTGAGACCATGACCTGAGTGAAAATCAAGACTTGGATGTTTAACAGACGGAGCCACCCCAGGTCTCCCTAAATACATTCTCGTCATCTGAACAAAATGAAACTTGGTTTATTTTGAAACCAGTATATTTTAAAATAATAGTACCTACTACTTACTGTGAGCCTACTGTGTGCCAGACCCTTTGTATAAATGATCTTATTTAGGACTCCCTCCAGACCATACATTTGTTACCATAACTCCCATTTTACAGATTGGGCAAGTACAATGGATAGAGGTCCAGGGATTTTCTTAAGGTTCTATATTACTATTAATGGTGGTGTAGCTAACATTACCATCAACATAAACACTATGACTTCTTCCTGGATTTGCTCATTTAGTTCTCATGATAATTTTGCGGTAGGGGCTATTGATACCTTCTTTTAATAGATGAAAAAAAAACAATATAATTTTAGGCTTTCAACAATTTGTGTTATAAAAGACCTTACTTACCTGTAGTTTATGATTAGGCTGGGATTTGAATATAGGTTTCTGTACTGAAAAGCCAGTGCTTTTCTCATCTAGCCATATCCACTTCTCCAAGACCCAAACTGGAATTTGAAACCATAGGTTTTGTTTTCAGTAAATACACAGATTCCACTTTACCTCACTCTCCTAACAGAAGCTTAAGAACATCAAAGTGGTTGCTTCTCATCCTTATTTCCCTCTCTTGTGATTCGCTCTTATCTCCCTCTTCTTTGCCTCATGCTTAGGCAAGCCTAACTGGGATTCCTGGACTCTCCATTTCATGAGAATCCTTCCTTTTACTTTGATTATCAGATGGCTTCTGGGGCTAATGCTGATATTTGTTTTTCACTGAACTGTCTTTCGCTATATTTCCCCAGCTTTTCCTACAGCACCTCTAATACCAGAAGACCAGACTCCTAAGAATGTGGACTATGCTTCATGCTGACTACTATACTGTAATTTTATCCAGTTCATTTTGTATCTTGGCTTATTGGTTGGTGTCAAAGGACATTATTTCTAGATATTCTCCATATCTGGTTACTTTTAAGAACCTTGACCTCAAAAATCTCTTTCATTGCTACAGTGGGTTGCACTGACTATGTAGCCCCATCTTCTTTCCTCTCAACCTCTTGTCTTTTCCCTCCCATTTTCATGTGAGTTGTTTTTTCTGTATTTCATTTTCTTTTCTATTCCCACATGTGCATCACTCCTACCACAGTCTGTTATGCTCAATCCCCACCCATCCTCATTCTGCTTTTCATGAACCCTACATCCACCATCTTCTTGCTCCCTCAGAATGAAAATATTTTGAGTCCCACTTTTTTTTTGTTACATACTCACAGTTAAGACAACCAGAAACAATATCTCTAGCTACAGAGCAACTCATACATAATGATAGATATGAGTTGTTTTTAATAAACACATCTTTTATCATGATTATTACTGTCTTCATGCTTGTCTATAATTATATGTGTTATGCTCTGGTTCACCTTCCTACTTCTTATGTTCTTGATTAGCATTAGAAAAATAAAAATTTAAGTTAATAATCATTAGTTATTGAATTGTCACCTCCTTACTCTACTTATTGACAATAATTTGGAAATAGCAAACATCTCGTCTGATTATTAGGCCATCCATTTACTATGACCTGGGGCCACTTCAAAATGATTAATGACGTGTGAGTTTGCTGCAATATTAAAAAGATCAACCTGAACCTTAACTCAAAGCATAACAACATCTTTAGAGTCTTAGGACAATTTTGCTCATTTTTTATTTCTAGATGCCTATAATCAAGTAAATATTACTTAATTTTGAAAAAAATAGGCTTATATAATGTATATAAAATTCAGTATCTACAGTTACTGTGAAGATCTGTACATCTTTTGAAATTTGTTAGCAAGTGATGAGCAGCCTGGGATACATACATGCGCACGCGCGCACACACACACACACACACACATTTATATAATTACAAAGAAATTGAAAGAATTACTTTTGGGGACATTTTAGTTCTAGGTATTACAATTCTATGGGATATTTCAGAATCCTTCTTGAGTCATCTCTTTCATTTGAACAGTAATTTACAGTCTGCAATGCATTTTTTAAAGATTTTATTTATTTGTTCATGAGAGACACACAGAGAGAGGCAGAGACAAAGACAAAGGAAGAAGCAGGATCCCTGTGGGGAGCCCGATGTGGGCCTCGATCCCAGGACCCTGGGGTCAGGACCTGAGCCAAAGGCAGATGCTCAACCACTGAGCCACCCGGGCGTCCCTGCAATGCATTTTTTAAAAAACTTAACTATATCGGGGATCCCTGGGTGGCTCAGCGGTTTGGCGCCTGCCTTTGGCCCAGGGCGCGATCCTGGAGACCCGGGATTGAGTCCCACGTCGGGCTCCCGGCATGGAGCCTGCTTCTCCCTCTGCCTGTGTCTCTGCCTCTCTCTCTCTCTCTCTCTCTCTCATGAATAAGTAAATAAAATGTTTAAAAAATTGTTAAAAAAAAACTTACTATATCTCACTTATTTCCTGCAAGGTAGCTAGGGATAATAATGATAGAAGAGGACTGATGTTACCAGATATTAAATGGCTTTCCAAGTTCATGTGCTAATTTGGGGCTTAAACCCAAGTCTTCTGATTCCTACCTCATGGCTCTTTCTACTGTACCACCGTGCTTACCTGAATATTAGATCAGATATATACTTCCAAAACTGAAAATTAAGCTTTAATTCTTCAAATATAAAAAAGGTTTAAAAATTTATTCCATTATAATCTATTTGATCTGGTATGATGAAGGAAAGGAACATTGTGATTAATTTTACTTTCTGGTTTCCAATTTCCAAAAATTCAAGCCTGGAAAAGATACATTTGACATCATCAGAAAATTTAAACTTTAATCCAAAGGACACTTCAAAATATTACAGTACTTTAAGGTTATAATTTGTTCCCATTAATTTCTACTGTTTTATAGAGATAGTGTCAGCTAAGAGATTTCCAACTAGAACAGCAAACCAAAGCACATTTTTTTTCTATATGGCATTACTCTCTAGCTGTGTCAATAAAAATACACCACAAAGTAATAAGGTTTTTCTCCCCTCAGAGCAGAAACATTTTAAATGCTTGCACATTTTGACACAAAAGCTTTCAATTATGTGAGAGTACTTTAATTTTTCTAAGTAAGAGCTTCTTCCTCATTAAAATAATGGTTGCAAATATTTTGAAAATATACTTTACTATGCTTTCAGATGAAATATTTATTTTAGATATATGCAGTAATCACCACTTCCACTTTGAACACCAGGATCATAAATACATGACACTTTTTTTTTTTTTTTTTTTTTTTTTACAAATCATCAAAGGTATTGAGTGAAGATGAGAAAGAAGAGGAAGATGGAAGCTAAAGTGAGTCATAAAATAGAGGAGTCAAGGTAAACCCAATAAGGTGTGTCTTGTGTGTATTAGTTTCCAACTGATGCTTACTGAGTTACCACAGACTTAGTGACCTAAAACAGCACAAATTTATTATCTTACAGTACAGGTGTTCAAAAGTTTGAAACGGGTCTTATAGGGGCTAAAATCAAGGTGTGAGAAGAGCAGTGTTCCTGTGGAGCTCCAGTGGAGAAACCATCTCTTGACTTGTGTGGCTTCAAGAAACTGACTGCATTCCTTGGTTTGTGGCCACATCACTCCAACCTCTGTCTCGATGGTTATATATACCTCCTCTGACTCTAACTCCCTCACCTCCCATTTATAAGGGCCCTTGTGATTAGAACGAACCCATGCTGATAATCCAGAATAGTCTCCCCATGGCAAGGGCTTTAACTTAATCACCCCCATGAAGTCCCCTTTGCCATGTAGATTTGGGGTATTAGGACACAGACATCTTGGGAGGCCTTTCTGCCCACACAGTGTATATAAAACATTACAACTTTTAAGTCAACATAGATATAGTGACATATTTGAAAAGAAACACTCTTGGGTAAAATTGATTTCTTTAAGCAGATATTGGGATCTGTGTAGGAAAAGTATGACATGCTAATGCTATATGTCCATTGTTTGTAAAATGCACTTCATATTTGATAAGTAAAACTAATACCTGAAAGCAGTCTTCCAAAGTGGAAGCATGTGCTTCTCCTTATAGTACTACTCTAGCACGTATGATTTCTAAATTGTGAAAAAGTATTTTGAGCCATGTGTGTACTGTGGAATGTGTCAATAAAATAAAGATTCTGATTAAAATTGGCATTTATGAGTCTCTTGCTAACAGCTACTACAAGATCAGCTGTGACCTCATTAGCAACACACGTGGTGAGGAAGGCAAGAGTGTGACTGTTAAACTGGTTTCCGATCTAATGGTGTCCCAGTGAATAAGGAGTTAAGAAAATATTGTGCCACCAAAATAAATTGAGGTAAGGCAACTGTGGTTTTTGCCTCTTATTCAAGCACTATCTCATCCTGTTTTTATTTTTTTTTAAGATCTTATTTATTTATTCATGAAAGACACAATGAGAGAGGCAGAGAGAGACACAGGCAGAGGGAGAAGCAGTCTCCCTGCAGGAACCTGCCGGATGCAGAACTCAATCCCAGGACCCTGGGATCACTACCTGAGCCAAAGGCAGACACTCAACCAACTGAGTCATCCTGGTGCCCCATCATCCTATGTGTTTAGAGTTATTATTGATAACACCTAGAAATTTGGCAACTTACAATGACTTTTTTAAAGACTTTGAGTCAAATAACTTCACTATTTAAAGACTTGAGGCAAAAATAAGATTACCATCATGATCACCATCATCATTTTATTATTTCACCCTAATTCTTAACCATGACTCTCTAGGAACTGCCCCATTTGTCTTTTTTGATAATTCTATTCTTGAATATTTTAAATGTTGTCTTATCTCTATGTGTATGTCCCTTTTTTCTATTAATTGCACAGTACCTGACACACAATAAGCAGTGAATAATACCATATGGCAATTAGAAGAGCTAAGGCTTTCTAAAATTCCTGACACAGTGCCTGACACTGATGTGCATTGAATAAATAGCAGTTAATGAAGATTTACAGATGTCGAAGACTGCCCTTGCATTGCTTCTGTGAGCCCTTAGATAAACATGATTGCAGAGTCAAAGGTATACTTTTCCACAAGATGCAGTTAAAAGCTTCCACAGAACTTTCATTGCATGAAGGCCACAGTCTTGGGCCTATAAGAAAGAGAAAAGCATGAGGAATCCTAGGGCTAGATGCAACTGGCTTCATACAGTGCTTTGGGATCTAGCAACGTACAGAGTGTCGTGGCCTTGCCATTAAACTCTGGAGACATAGATTTCATTGTTTCTGAATTGTGTAATAGCGCAGTGCCTGCCAACTGTTATCTGCTCTCTCCCAGTGTTGTACAATCCTATCTTCCTGCACAAATGCCAACTATCTGGCAGCCTAATTGTGATCATATAGATTTGACTTGAGGTGTGCTTCCAGGTTTACCAGAGAGTTTCCCTGGTGAAAAATAATTTATACTCCCTAGTAAGTTAAACTCGTGTGGGCTAAAGGCCAAGTGTTCCAAGAAATGCCGCCCAAGACCTGGTCTTCCTATTGCTTTCTCTGGATTAAAGTACGTGTATATATGTGTGTGCATATATATAAACATATATATGTATGAATTTTTACACACACACATACACATAATAATTTTCAGCCTTGTCCAAATATATGCAGCACTTAGGATAGCTAAGCCAAAACCATGTTAAAAGAAAATAAACAGGGACACCTGGGTGGCTCAGTCAGTTAAGCATCTGCCTTTGGCTCAGGTCATGATCCTGGGGTCCTGAAACCAAGCCCCAAGTCATGATCCCAGGATCCCGGGCTCAGCACAACATCCAGCTCCCTGCTTGTTCCTCTCCCTCTGCCCCCCACTGGTGCTTGCTCTTTCGTGCTCTCTCTCTCTCTCTCTCTAGTGCTCTCATAAATAAATAAATAAATAAATAAATAAATAAATAAATAAATACAATCTTTAAAAAGAAAGAAGGAATGTCAGTGCATGTCAAAATTTCTCTTGTGATTAATGAAAAATTCATTTAAAAATTTTAAAAGGATCACCTTTGTCTTCTTATGCCAAGTTCTCAATATCATACTCATTTTACTTATTTAGATTGATTATAACCTCCAAATATTTTGACTAGCCAACTTGAAGAGTTGCACTGCTCTTGAAGTGTGTATAAACTATTTTAATAAAGATTTCACCTGTGGACAACACCGTCTACTCTCATCCTCTGTAAACTCATAATTAAAGCAAAAAGTATCATTAAAGTATCATTTAGATACTAGCCTAAAAAGAGAAGAACCACCAAATGGCCCCAAACATAAGTAATATGAAAATATAAAATCATGAAAAAAAATTTTTTTTCACAGCTGCCAAGAGGAATTGAGAAGCGACGTTCCGCTAATGGTCTTATTATGTCAGAAAGCTTCCTGCGTGTACTTAGATCTAAAATAACCCTGGTCTCTAATTCCTCCAAAACGTCTTTCACCCAGCCATTCTCCACTCAGACATGTGGAAATCACTGTGGAGCAAGCAGTTTAAGAACAGCTTTCAACTACAGAGTCCATGCTTTGTTATTTGTCTTGATGGCTAGGAAGGAAAGAAAATTCTCCAGCACCTTTGGCGACTTTATGGGTACTCTTGCTTTGACTGAGTATTTCTAGTCTCCATAAAACTAGAACACTGAGGATGACATAGTGAAGGAGTCAGTTTATTCCAAATGCTGGAGTGCTTACTCTACCTTACATTTTACGAGTTTACAATTTTGGAGTCATTTGAACTACTCGTTGGCTCAGTGGTGCAATATTTTTTTAAAGTTATTTCTGACCGTAATAGACACTTTTAGACCTGCAGTGATGAGTAAGCCCCAGAGGCAAAATACAATAAAGATTTAAGGGGCTGCTCAGTTGCAGCACTGTAGCTTCTTTGTGGAGAAGAGGAACAGGAGCGGAAGGGCTGGTCTGCTGTGTGATTATTTCTGACAATGCTGTAGTTTGTTTAATTTTCAATTTTATGCCAGCACTTTGGGACATGGAAAGTATGATCTGAGGAAAGAAAAGCTTTCATCTAAGACCCGAGAAGGGTTTTTTGGTGGTTGTTTCCACGCTATTGTTGTTCTTTTTAGATTTGGTGAACAAAGTGTGTTTGAAGCAGATAAAATATCCAGAAACAGAACTCGAACTACCTCCATTATGCCCACACCAGCCCCTTGTGATGGGCTTCTATGCATGTGGAAAAGATTCATACACTGCACTCTATATTTCAATTATCTTCTCTGAATAAAGAAACCCCAGCTTATTCTCATATTCCATTGTTTATTCTATATGATAAAGGAAATGTAATCTATTTCTTATCATAAAACTCTGGGTTTACTGCAATATTATCAGAGATATGTTTGCTGTCTTTGAAGACATCCATCACAGAAGTGTTTGTGTTATCCTTGTTGGTATTTCACTTTACTAGATATATAAACTGGATTATAAACAATTCAGTTTAGCTTTCATTTGAGAACCATAGAATTTTAGTGGGTCCCAGGCTCAGCCAAATATTCTTTTATGGATATGTTTAGCAGATCTCTTTCCTAGCGAAGGCAATTAATGTGAATTTTCTTATACCCTTCCCTCAAGAGTAATAACGTTCAAAATAAAAAGGAAAGCAGGAAGGAAAGATGGAAAGAAGGAAGGAAGGAAAGAAATGTATTTTTATATTTCATATATAAACATATACTATTGATAATATATACATCGGTATACATATATGCACACATACCCATCAGGCAGTGTATTTATTTTTTCATAAATATATATATATATATATATATATATATATATATATATACACATACACACACACACACACGTGTGTGTGTGTGTGTGTGTGTAAATGCCATTTTATCACATTTATTGACAGTCTTGTGAACTGTGGTGACCTGACAGTGGCTGCCTGCATCAGACTAGAAGAATTTGCTGGCATGACAAAATTCTGGCAACTGCAGAAGCAGAGGTGAGGAGGGAATCTGTTCCACAATCGCACAGAACCTTCTGCCCATCGCACTCTCCTCTCTCACTCTTCAACCTTTCTTTGTCCTGTAGCTTCCCAGGTCTGTCAGCCTGGAGAAATAAAGTCTGGCCTACATGTCTTAGAAAAAGAATGTATTTTCTTCTTGATATGTTGGTGTCCTACTAGTCTAAGGATTTATACCTTTTTTTTTTTTCCTTATAATCAAGTTTCTGGAAAGACTGGTCTTACTTGGTGTCTCTAATTTCTCACTTCCTTTTCATTCTTAACTCTCAGTAATCTGATTTCTGATTCCATCAACTTTTAAAACTAGTTAATTTTCAAACTAGTCTTCTAGTGTCACATGTATACTGATGAGTCCCAAAGGACTTCATGCAGATCAATCCACAAGTCCATGATCAGTCCTCATCTCACTTGACCCATTGGCAGCATTTGATGAAGTATCACTTCCTCTTTCGATGGACTATTACTTCAGGCTGCTTTGGGGATGCTATACTCTCCTGGGTTTCCTCCTGCCTCAGCAGTGGTTTCTTCTCAGTTTCCTTGCCAGGTTGCTTCTCACCTTCCAGACCTCTCAACTGTCAAGTGCCCCAGGACTCACTCAGTCAACTTTGTTTCTTTTATATCTACATTACCTTTGGTGATCTCATCCTGTAACAAGGCTTTAAATATCATCTGAACATGGCGGCTGTAAATTTAGATTTTTAGTCTGGCCCTCTTATCTGAGCTCCAGACTCATACACCAACTATTAAACATCTCCATTCAAGTGTCTAATGCTCATCTCAATCTAACATCCCAAACCAGGTCCTTACCTTCTTCACTCCCCCCACACCATCTTAGGTAATGGCAACTCTCTGTTTCCATTTGCTCATGCCAGAACCTCAGAGTCAACCTAACCTCTTCTACTGCCCTCACTCCACAGCTAATCCATTAGCATACACTATCGGTCCTTTTTCAAAATACATCCCGAGTCTAACCACTTATTTCCTCTTCCCCCTCTACTGTCCTTTCCAACCACTATCATCTCTCTCCAGGATTATCCCAATGGCCTCCCAGTTGATTTTTTTCTACTTCCAGCGCTTGTTTCATTCAATCTATTTTAAACACAACAGGTAGAGTGATCTTGTTAGCATGAGAGTCCAATCATTTCCTGGTCCTGTTCAAAATTCTATAATAGATTTTCATCTCAAAGTAAAAGCCAAATCGCCATGGCTTACAATTTCTATACAGTCTGGTCTGCTCTTCACCACTTCCTACTAATCTCTTCCTGACTCTGCTCTAGCCTCGCTGCTCTCACTTTGTCTTAAACCTGCACACAAGTTTCAGGGTTGGGGCCTTTGCACTCACTACTCCCTCCTCCTGTTAATATTCTTCCCTTGACATCCACATAACTCACGACTCTGCCTCCTTTATACAAATGAAGGCCTCATCTCACTGAGGCCTTTTCTGGCCAACTATTCAAAATTGCAATGTCATCACCCCTATTACCTATTAAAATATATCTTTAATGTCATTTTAATATATTCAATAGTTATCTGTTTCCCCATTTCACCCTATTCCTACTAGAATATAAATTACATGAGGGCAGGGATTTGGAGTTGTGTGACCTATTTCTATTGCTGTAACCTCTAGAGCAATTATTTGCCTGATATACAAATGGATAAACAAAAACAAGAATGAAATCTGTATTTCTCAGATATATAACTTCAACTAGATATTTGGTATCCAAACATACGGCCCACTGCTGCCTCAAACATAAATCCATAACTACACTCATCATTTCACCCATGAGCTCAAATCTGTTACAACAATGACCAATTAAGAAAATACACCAAGCCCTCAATATTTTTTAAGAGATCAAATTTTAAAGAGATCAAAATACACTCAATATTTGTTTTTTGCTTCCTTCATTCTCTACTCTGCTTTTTCTCCTACTTCCCTAAGTACCTGTTCGTAGTCTTCTGCTGGTTGGTACTTGTCTTCTGAACACCTGCTAAAAGATGGTATTTCTACTCACCCTTGAAAATTCTTTTTTTTTTTTTCACCCTTGAAAATTCTATTTAGACTTCTTCTCAAAAAATATTTTCCTGCAAATTCCCCTCTTACCTTACTACCTCCCTCCCCATATCTGCACACACAACTGAGCACCCTGGGTAAGCCCTAACGTATTTACCATTTTGTATCAAGAGTATCTTCTCAGCACTCAGATTCCCCTACAGATTACAAAGTGTGCAAGGGTTATAACCACGTCTTTGTTATCTCTATCATCTTTGGAATCCAAGGCCTTAGCAGAGGACCACATCCATGTTAGGTGCTCAATAAATGATTGTTGAATGACGAATGAGTGAATGGATGAAGGAATAAATGAATAAGGTAAGATTCCAAAGCATATTAGAAGCAATGGGTTAATGCTTTCTTGCATACTCTGATGGATTCGTGTGCTTTTATTGGAGCATTTAGTAATACAGCTTACAGATGAAAGTCAAAGATTCATGATCATGTAAAACATGTCTTTACTACCTAAGCTAGCTGGAAAGCAAATAGACTAAGTTAGTCTGACTTGAAGTTATCCAGTGAGATTCTGATGTCTGTTCCTGCAATTTTCTGGATAAAGTGGCCTCGTGGCTTTCACAGCAAATTTATAGTGAATGTAGAAATATAATGCAGGCCAAGTCAGAGTCCTTTGTGTTTCTGCATTAAATGGAATGTAAGGTGGTCTTGAATCCTGGCCAATGCCAGAGAATTATTTGCCTTTTTTCCCCCATTTGCTTTTTTCCCCTCTATATGTCACATGAAAAAGTTTGGTATTTAATCAAATTACCTTCATTAGCTGTATTTTCATTTAAATGATACAGAGATGAAAAAAGATAATAGTTCCAGAAACATTCTGCTCTTCCATAATCCATGTTGCCACCTGTGGAAATCATACAGAAAACTATTAATAATTGAATCTGATGCTGTGGCAGTAAAATTCACAGTATGCTCTTATTAGGTCTGTTATTCATGTTGCTTCCAAGCACTGTATTCCATTATTGGTGAATATTATTTGTGAATATGATCACTAACTTTCATAATGTACAGCACCCATATATGTATGGTTCTAAAGAATAATATAAAAATATAGATGCTATAATTCAAGTGTAAAAAGAAAAGTTAATTGGAATTCCATTATTAAAAAAGAGGATAAAAAAGAGAAATCTTTCCCATTATTTTATATAAATAGCATGCCCATACGAGTTAGGGAATAGTTACATTTATTGATCAGGCTTATCATTATACTGTTTTAAATGTGATTATGCATTTCCTCCTCCATAGTACAAGATGCATAGATTTTGCTTTGACTTCGTTCTTTGGGTTTGGAGTTTTGTTTGCGCTGAATTGGCTTTAAGAAAAACTCTTTTAAGGAAAAAGACCACATAAACTAAAGAATCTTAATGTGATGTCACCTATAGTGCTTTGAAATATTGAGATTAATTTGCCCTAAGAATCTGAAGACAACCATTAACTTTCATCTGTATCATGTGAAAGATGAGTTGTGTGAAAAATAAACTATAATGTGCCATTTATAGCATGATGAGAATTATTCCCAAAGATAATTTTTCTAATTTTTGAGTGGCATCAGCTGCCTAGGCAAGGCCAAGGGCATTAATTATAGAGAAGATGCTAGGGAGGAATACTTATGTACCTTTCATTGTTATAGAACCTCATTTGGGAGTTAATATCAGTGCTGTCTCCAATACCATTCATCTGACACTTGGTAAATGAGTTGTCAGTAAAGGTGAAAATATATTAATAGTGCAGATCACTTGAAATGGGTGCTCTTATGTGTTTTACCAGAAAATTCTCCCTTCGGTTAACTCAATATCTTTTCTGACACATTTTCGTTGCACTAAAGTATCTTTTATAGTGTGTCAGAGTTATGAATACTGATAGACCTTCTCCTAAAGTGCCCCTCAAGTTCACTGCCATTTGCTCATTAGGTTTGCTTTTTATTGCATGTCAGAAAGTGCCTCCTTTTAAGCACCTACTAATAAATGGGAATTGATGAGAACCTTATCTCCAGAGCAGGCGGTAAATTCAAAGGTCTTAAATGAGGAAGTCTGTGAGGCATCGAAGACCAGGGCCTGTGCCCGTGGATCTTGATCTGGCTTACAGGGGATAGTTTATTTGATGTTAAGATTGAAGAGGCATATATTCCTAAGCACTACTTGAAGTTCGAAAATAGAAACAGTTCATTTCCCCATTGATAAAAGGACATAATAATCTATCTTTTTAAAGATGTCTCTGGAATCATCTTCAACTGCAATTTATTTATATGAGCCACGCGAATTGTAACTTTGCAGGAAGTGTTAATACACTCTTTCCAACGCTAACATAAAACGGGCAAGGTGAAGGTGTCAGGGTTAGATGAAGATGGAAAGACAGAGAAAAATGGTGGTGGGTTACTAACTAACTGGCGATGGGACCAGAGGGCCAATACATATGATCACTTAGTCTCTGGAAAATCTGTGGATGAGGCTATAGCAGTGGAGGCAGGAGGATGGGACAAGCCAGTGATGTCTTTGTCTCAGGTATGGGGCTCAGCATGATCTGAAAATCCAACCCTGAGCTATCTAGCTTTGGGAAACTTCTCAAAGGCAAGAGCACCTCTAGAAAGCAGCTCTTCAGATCCTGGGGATGTTGTTGAGCTGGCCTTGGTGAGCTCCCAGTAAATGGGAGAAAAAAAATATGAATTAAGCTTGCTGATAGAATGAAATATAGAGAAAACGTTGGATATGTGAGTTCTAACCATGGCAAGCAATAGCTCGCTGACTCAAAGAAGAGACAGGAAATCAATAAGCCAGAAAGGTATAACTGCCCCATGACAAATCATTGGTAAAAGAAGGGAAGCCTAGAACCCTAAAGGTTTTTCAGAAATTCTGAATTAGTGTTTCCCAATCATTTATTTACCACCTTTACCGGTTTTGCCATATCAACAAAATATTTTTAAATTAACATTTTTATTGAAATCGGTTCACTTTTCCACTTAGCCTTGTTCTAATGTGGTAATATACTAGTTTGATCTTTTCTAATATGTATTAAAATAAAGACATAACTTAAAATAAAAAACTGAGGAATGTCTGGTCTACCTTAAAACTTCTCATGTTCTGCCATTGGCACAAGTTCTGTACTTTGGGAAGCTCTATTCTAAATGAGAAAAACTAAGCGTCTATCGTAGATTTTAGAGGAAGCTTAACCATCAGAGACCAGGGGAAGGGACTTAGTATTTTTTGTTTGTAATTTAGACCCTGTGCGTTTTCAGAAAGACTCAGAGGTGGCTTAAAATTAAGACATGTACTTAGTGAGACTGTGAGGTAAAAAATATAAACACCAAAACCTTGTAGAAGAAAGAAGCAAATCTACTGTCCCCCCAGGCTAAAATAGTTACTATGTTGGATTAAATTTATCTCTGTGCTTTCTGGAAAGGTCAACATGATATCCAACTCACTTGTGGGTTCTATGACCTCTGTTGACCCTTGTTATTTAAGGGAAATACCCACATGGAAAAAGAGGGTATTCTTTTTCTATGTTAAGAAACTTCGAAGTTTCCTAGAATTTCTATTGAAAATCCACATACCCAAGACATCAGTTTCAAACCTGACAGATTTCACTAACAAGAAGAGTGGGAGAGCTGGATCTGTCAAGGTGAGCAGTATGTGCGGGAGTCTGTGAGGCTTGAAAAGGGTTTGCCTGACAGAGGTGAGAGTGCACCTGAGGTCTGATGTCACGAATCCGTGGGCAGCCAGGACTGCTGACTTCTATGCCTGCTCTTTTAGTTACCTATTGCTGTATAACAAACCACCTTAAAACTTAATGGAATGGAGACAGAAATTGGTTAATATTTCCTAAAGTCTGTGAGTTGACTGGGCTCATCGGGGCAGTTTTCACTTTGGGTCTCTTGCATACTTATAGGCTGCTGTCCCCCCGGACTGGAGTGAGCTGAAACTCAACTGGGCTGCCCTTTCTAGGAGATGCACTGTTGATACTAGCTGTCATCCAGAAGCTTAACTGGGCTGGAACATCTAGACATGTCTTTGTTACATGGCTTCAGTTTCTCACGTTATAGAGGCTGAGTTTTGAGAGTAAACATTCCAACAGCAAACACTCCAAAAAGCAGGAAGCAGATGCTGCCAGGCTACTTATGGGTAATGCTCAGAACTGACACACCATCACTTCTGTGTTCTACTGAATAAAACAATCTCAAGGGTCACTCAGATTCAAAGAGTTTGGAGAAATAAACTCTTAATGAGGGGATGGTGAGGTCATAATGTAGAAGAGTACGTAAAATAGGAAATACAAATATGACCATCTTTGAAAAATATAATTACCACATCTCCCAAGAGCCTTCTGCACCCTGGAATCAAGGCAGAAAACACACAAACACAGGAGTAATCTGGGCTTGGGGATCGTATTTTAGGAATGGTGCAAAATAGTATAGGCAATGATTCTAAGTTGTAGTGACTTTGGCATGTAAAGAAATTCATTATGTAATATGGAGACAAGAAAGAGCCCCAGACAAATGTTCAACTCCTGGTGCAGCACTTGATTAGCTATGTAGCCTTGGCATAGTAACTAAGTCTTATATCACTGCCTCTACAAAACAAGAAGTCAGGGTTGGGTGATCTATGAGAGCCCTCTGCATTCTTAATAATTAGGAAACTATGAACTCAATGGTCACTCACTTATTGTGGGACATGGGGAATGATATGTTGAATGAAATGCTCATAAAATAAAGGAACATATTTGGACCAGGGTAGGCTTTCTGGGAATCAATAGTTGACATTAAATACTGTATAGAAAGTTATTGATGGCATTGATTGTTAGATTTGTCCTAGAAAAGCATTTCTTAATGATCTTCTACAATATACAAACTTTCAAGTTGGTTTTTTTTTTTTTCTCTTTTGTGTTTTTCACTTTAATCTAAAATCTGGCTAGTGGTCTCTGGCCTACTCACAGATTTGGAAGTTGATTATCCGGAGTCAAAATAATCACTTTTTAATATTGATTTGTAAATCAATATCTCCACTCATTCAAAGTATTTAAGTAGGAAGTCTTTGACTGTGAGTGGCTACGTGTGATCCCCAACTTGGTATTAAATTATATCACGTGTATCTCTCTGCCAGACTAATATATGATAACTGAGCCCAACTGCATGTGAAAGAAGACAGTGCTAATTCAATACTCTCTGCTTTTGAGGAAAAAAAATGAGAAAAAAAAGCAGACACATACCCTGGGCTCTGTGCAAGTGCTATGGGATTCTGGAGCTGTGGGCGGTGAGATATGTTCTCTCTAGTGTACAATGGCTGGAAAGCAAATGTGAACTGGCCAGACATCTTCAGAACAGAGGTTGTAAGGGAGCTTAGTGGAGGATATAAGCCTTGATAGCTTTTTGTATCATGCAAATTTAACAATAATTGCAAGTTTAAACAATAGAACCAACTTGTTGTTGTTGTTGTTGTTTTTTAATAAACAGCAACGAGGAAGACAGTTGGACATCTGGGAAGCCCCAGATAAAACTCCTAAAGGTCAATCCATCTCACTCCCGTCATGGAAAATGGTCCCCTCTCTGAAAACCACCCCTCATTTATTTTAAGGAAAATGATAGAACAAATTGTGGCATATTCCAAATTCTTTCCTGAAATTGTACATACCTACAACTGCCCACTATCAATGAAAGGCTTGGTGAGTGACTAGGCACTGTCCTTGAAGGCCATCAAATGTCTATTCATTCGTGGTTAATTTTTTTGCCTGTTCAACAAATACTTCGAATACTTAGTGCCAGGCTGTTTGCTGTGGCTGAGTCCCTGGCTCTCTAACAGCCATATGCCCCTACCCCTTACATCCACACCCATCCATAGACACAGCATGGTACTAACTGCCATGCACCAACTCCATCTTTAATTGTTATGGCCTCTCACTTGGCACACATATGCTTCTGCACGTTCACTGCTTAATACTGAAGTGGTGTCTGCTTCTGAATGTGGCCCCAGAGCCTGGGATCAAATAATACTGTCTCCTCCCTTTAGCCATCCAGCTCAAGAGCAATAGTGGCTTTCTGTTCTTGCTAAGAGTTACTGTACTCCATCTGTGTGGCTTCCTCAGCATTTCCCTGTGTTAGAATTCCTCCTACCTGGAGTAGTGACTATACCGATCTGGATGCAATCTTGAGTTCTCCCAGTGACTCTCCTTTTCCAAACATGGGTGACGATTCCATCTTTCCTTGTATTCCAGATCCTTCCTAGTGTCCCTGATTTCATGTATTCCCCAAACAAGGTCAATGTGGTTGAAACACAGCCTTGTTCTCTAATATAAGTGTGTGATTCATTGGTTGTTTCATTTGATCTGTGAGTAACTATGACAGACCAAGAGGGTGTCTAAACTTATATAAAAGCCACGTCATAATAAACTCTTCTAATGTAGTTCACTTAACTGTGTATGACAGAGCTTTCGTAGAGAGACTTTCAGATAGAAGTAACAGAGAAGCTTTTGACATAAAATACCCCACCACCTAAGAAAAGCCACAGCAGAGGACAGAGGGAGGGAACTATTGAAAGGCAGATGAAAGGTAGCAGAGCACGGGAGATGATGTAAGAGGACAGCTAAATCTAAAACTCTGGAAAGTCAGATACTGTTGAGGTTATCCTTGGTGGAGAAGTCTTGGCAAAAGTCTTGATTTAACATATCAACATAATACCCCCAGTATCACCATATCATCTTTAATTTTATGGCCTCTCACTTAGCACACATATGCCCCTGAACCCTGAATGTTCAATATTTAAGGAGAATTCTGTGGGGGACCACATCTTTTATTTGTAATCCTTTGAGAAACTGCAGAGCATAAATACCTTGCTCCCAGCCTCCTGTCTTCCTGACAGAGAGGAGTTGCCGGTAGTTCAACAGAAAATGTTATCAGATAAAGGGGATGTTTTACTAATGGTTTCCCTGCATTTGATTATGCATATACTATGTTGTCTTTGAAACATACCAAGAGATGTATGTAAACTGTCTGGAACTTAGTGCTTTTATAACAACAATTTTACATAATGGGAGTAGCATTCTCATATGCCTGCTATTCTTCTCCCCAGGCAGATGAGATCATCAGACACATCAGCCCAAGCTATAGAGTCTGGATGAGGAGAAGTGCTCCATGCTGTGGATTTCCTGAAATCAGTGTCTACTCTCTATTGTGTATAGAGGTGGACAAAGCCCCTTAGAGGGAGAAAAACCTGGTTTCATTGGCTTGAGAAATAGTTAATATTTAAGAAGGTGGTTAGTGTCATTTCTCCCCTCTCACATTTGGAAGGAGTCATATCTTGGAGTTTTTGGAGTAAGCACTGGGAGATGGCTGAATGAGGGGATCGTTGAAGCAAGAACTTGAGAGGGCATGGTGGGGACTCCTGGGTTTGCTTTCTAAAGCAATTCCCTAATTTTAAAAGTGCCAGTAAAAGAAATGGGGCTTGGGATGTGTTCTCAGTTTCCCATAGGAATATGTACACAAAATCGAAGTCTGCTTTACCATGTGGTAATTTTAGCAACTTTTTGACTATCTCTGTTTCTACATTACATTCTGGTATCCAATTTAAAAGCCTCTGTAGACCAGAAGGATGCTGCTTAAGGGAAAGAAAAAGAAAAGAAAAGAAAGAAAAGAAAGAAAAGAAAAGAAAAGAAAAAGAAAAGAAAAGAAAAGAAAAGAAAAGAAAAGAAAAGAAAAGAAAAGAAAAGAAAGAAGAAAGGAAGGAAGGAAGGAAGGAAGGAAGGAAGGAAGGAAGGAAGGGAGGGAGGGAGGGAGGGAGGGAGGGAAATCCCCTTTCTGGAATATATTATTTCCTTTTAAAAACAAAAGTCTGTGTTTACTTATAATAAAAGCATAACGGTAAAGTTCAAACACGTTCATATCACCTCTTTGTATTTAGGCAATAATCAGGAAAGAAGAACCAAAATAACCCATTATAATGATAAACACATACACACATACACAGACAGGTTTTTTTTAGACATTTCTGATGTAGAACAGTTCGAAGACATATGTTCTAGCAGGGTCTAAAAGTCAAAAAGGATTGTTCCTAAGCAGAGTATCAGTGATATTTTGCCAGGGATAATGAAACCTTTTTAAAATCTGTATGCAGAAGGTAAGTAAGTGATAGCATAGGTCTTAGGAAGAAGCAAAAAAACTATTTTATGCTCATAGATCTAGGTTCAGACGCTATACTTCTACTTACTAGCTGTGTGACTTTGGAGGTTTCATCTCTCTGAGTTGATGTGCCATTTGCAATGGAGGTCACTCCTAGCTCACAGGCTTGTTTGAGTAATTAAGTGAGATCACGCAAGGAACATGCTTGCTCATAGCCAGTGCTCACTTACAATCCTCCTCTACCTGTTCTTTCCCTCCTACTTTCCTGTTTCAATATAGAATTGAGAATTTGAGTTAGAGCAGCCACAGTAATCTTAATAGAGCAGGGCTGAGTCTACAAGTCACACACACATGACTCATCAGCCTACTTGCTGTTTGCTGATCCTGTGAAGAAGACATACAAGTGACACACAAGAGCCCTGAAATTCGGATTCTATTTAAGAGGTGTGTTTCCTGAAGCATATAGCAGGTCTTTACATTTTGCAAGGCAAAATTTGAAATTTTCTGGCACACTCAGACATAAGACCAAAAGACAACGAAGCTATTCATTACTTTGGGCATGAATCCACCTGTTTCTAGAAGAGCCTTAAATTGTCATTGAGTTTAAAACATGTTCTGCTTAAAAACTCAATGCTTTCTTTTTGTAATTCTGTATTCTATTTGAAACTCAATCACAAAAGTGAACCTTTAGCAAATATGGTTCAGGGTTAGCAAAATACCAAACAGGATTTGCCAGAAGTTTTTTTTTCTTACATTTTAAGCCCCTACTGAGTTGGGGGAGAACACAACCCACACATTTCTAATTCATTTACAATTAATAAAATGAAATATTTTATCAGTGGTCTGCTGTCCAAAAGGGCTTTTGAGAAACTCAAATAGTTTTCTTTTCTCTTTTTTTCTATGTCTATACTCATCTATAGCTAAATGATTTCTAACTAGTAATGCCTCAATAATAAGAGATTCCTTTCACTTCGAAAGCTGGAAAAATGTGTACCCTTGTTTTTCACTCTTCATCAACAAGTATTTATGACCTGATCATTTGAATATAATTTTAAGATTCTTATAAAAGCTTGGGGTGCCTGGCTGGCACAGTCAGTTAAGCATCCAACTCTTAGTTTCAGCTTGTCATGATCCCTGGATCAAGCCCCATGATGGGATCGTGCTTAGGGTGGAGTCTGCTTAAAATTCTCTCTCCTTCTCCCTCTCCCCCTCCCACTCATCTCTCTCTCTCTCTAATAAATAAATAAAACCTTTTAAAAAATAAAAATACTTAACAAAATCTTACTGAATGTTAAACAGGAAACATTCTTTTTTGAATGTTAAACAGGAAAAAAAAAGAAGTCTGAACATGATAAAGCACTTCTCCATTTGTCAGTCTGTATCAGAATAAAGATTAAAATAATAACTACCTTGTTCTTCTAGTATCTGACTCTACATCAGATAATTTACTATAGGTTAACAGTGTCTTTTTCTGTAAGCAGCATCCTAACCAGAATGTCTTTCTCAGTGTTAAATATTAATATATATGATCTAATATGGAAGAGTTGGCTTTTCCTAACCACCCCTCTCACCCCATTCATATATACCCAATCCCTATTATTTTCAAAAGAAAATAATGTAACACATCTGCTGCAATCCTAGGGATGGAAGAAGATGTAAATTCTATTGAAAGTCCATGATGCTGATGACAATCTGCAGCCTGATACACTTGAAAGTACTGTGCAAGAGGCATAGGCACTTCCATGAAATGCTCCCCCACAAGAGCATCATATGTGAAGAACGTCCATGGAGGTATAGAGTTGAGGTGCTAAACTGTGACAGTAGAACCATCTCCCAGAGAGCAGATTCCCTAACCTCAATCCCATGTCAAAGGGACTGACCCATCTCAGAAAAATTGTCTCTCTAAACTGAATTTCTCATATGGTTCCTAAACTATTTTATTGCATCGAGTCCTCGGTGAATATTCAAATCCAGCTGGATTCCAAGCTTTCCTATGGTAACATGTTGCACTCTGGAAACTGTTAAAAACCATAGGACCTTAGGGAGGGTGTATAGAAATGAGACACTAAGAACCACTTTGTAAAGGAAACAAGCAGAAAGCAGAGCAAAATGCAGCTTATTGCTTATTGCTTATTGCATGGATGCTGGAGACAAGTGGCATGGGTTTAAAACCTTACACTGCCCTTTACTACGCACTCTCTATAGGTGAGCTACCTCACCTCTATGTGCCTCAGATTGTCAAAGGAGAGATTGTAAACAGTACTTTCTTGATATAACTGTTGTAGAATTTAATAAATTAATTCCTATAAAGCAAGTATATCTTCCTCACAAATAGCTCATCCATTTCACCTTCTATATCTATATTGCCCATCCCCTGCTTCTTCAGAACCAAGCCACACATCTGCCTCCTCCAGGAAGAGCTCTGGGATTAATCCAACTTCAGTTCAAACTCTTTACTCAACCTTGCAACTCTAATAGTGATTAAACTATTTTTATGGGAATTTATTGTTTTTATATGTCTGATTTCTGTCTCTGATTTTCTGTCAAAAAAGTCAGCTCTTGAGAGTTGAAATATTTTGTCTTTTATTCCTTGTTCCACCCTACCTTTTAATCTACACATACTGCAATATTAAAAATAATTTCTTTAGTTCATTTCTTTAGCTAAGAAGGGCATGTCACTAAAAGAGGTTTTTTGTTGTTTTTTCTTAAGAATTTATTTATTTATTAGAGAGAGAGAGAGAGAGTGCGAGAGAGAGAGAGAGGCAGAGACACAGGCAGAGGGAGAAGCAGGCTCCACACAGGGAGCCCGACGTGGGACTCGATTCTGGGTCTCCAGGATCAGGCCCTGGGCCAAAGGCAGCGCTAAACCGCTGAGTCACCCTGGCTGCCCCCCCCTTTTTTTTTTAAGGTTTTATTTATTTATCCTTGAGAAACACAGAGAGAGGCAGAGATATAGGCAGAGGGAGAAGCAGGCTCCCCACATGGAGCCTGATGGGGGACTCCATCCCAGGACCCCAGGATCACACTCTGAGACGAAGGCAGATGCTCAGCCACTGAGCTATCCGGGCATCCCAAAAGAGGTTATTTTTAATTAAAAAATATTTAATTGTGGTAAATACCTACAAATTAATTTAATAATTAAAATTCATTATCTTAACCATTTTTAAGTGTACAGTTCTGTTGTATTAAACATACTTACCCTGTTGTGCAGCTAATCTCCAAAACTTTTTTTTTCTTGTAAAACTGAAACTCTATACCCATTAAACAGCCCCCTATTTCTCTCTTCCCCCAGTTCCTGGCAACCACCATTCTAATTTCTGTTTCTGTATATTTGACTATTCCGGATACTTCATGTGAATGGAATCATGTAATATGTCTTTTTGTTACGGGTTATTTCATTTGACATTTGTCCTCAAGGATCATCCATGTAGTAGCATGTCAGAAAATCCTTCCTTCTGAAGGCTGAATATTGCCTTGTGGGTCTATACTACATTTTGTTTATCCAGTCATCTGTTGCTGTTATTTGGGTTGCTTCCACATTTTGGCTATTGTGAATAATACTGCTAAGAATATGGTGGGTCCAAATATATCTTTGAGAACCTGTTTTCAATTATTTTGGAAATATACCCAGAAATAAAATTGCTGTAAAAAGTTTTGGTGTCTAATAAATGCAGGTATTTTTACTGCAGTTGAAGAGATAATTGATACTTTATTAATTCAGCTAGTTATTGAATGCCAGACACTATGCTAGGTCCTGAGGACTAAAGATCAGCAAGACATTGTCCATACCTTTAGGAATCTCATTCACATTATTTCAACCTTATTTGGCAGTAACAATAACAAAATGTGTGTACGTCCTAAGAAGGAAGCAAAGGCTTCATACTAAAGGCTGTATCAGCTGGTTCTCATGTCATAGGTGGAAATTTCCTAGGTAAAGAATAAAGAAAAGGCATTCTAGGGAGAAATTAAAAAACAAGTACAAAGACACAAGCTACAGCATAGCATAGCATGTTGCAGGATCATGAGGTTGGTGTGGCTGGAACATAGGCCATGTGAAAGGGACAATGAACTGAAGACCTCCATGATGCTATACTTAGGTCCCATTGTGAAGGACACTGGATGACAATATGAGCTCAAAGTTGAGCTCCAAGAGAGTTCTGTTAGGAAGCAATCGTGATTTGATTTGCTTCTGAGTAGAAAGATCAAGAGTAGTAGGGAAAATTGTTCCAGAGATAGTACATAAGAAGCCATTGAAAAAAGTGCACGTAAGAGACAATGAAGACCATCTTTTTGTTTGGTTATTTTTGGTAAAAGTGACATCTGAAAAACATTTGGAGGCAGAAACCCAAAGAGAAACCCTAGATTTTCACTTATTATTTGTCATTGAACCTCCCTGAGCTTTAGGATCCTATCTATAAAATATGAACAATACTGCCCAGAGAATTATGAGGATTGAGCAAAATGATGCATATGAATGTGCTTTGTAAACTGCCAACATTCTGTGCAGATGTAAAGTAATATCAATATTATTATTATGTACTCATCAACCTAATAATTTATTCAAAACAGTGCATCATTTTAGATGTATTTTCCAGCTAACAAGGTATCCTATTTTCACTAATAACACAAGGTTGAATAAATCAAACCTCATTAAAAAGAAGTCAATTTTTTCCAGTCTCTTGCATTTAAAATGAATAATGTAAAATAGTGTCGTAGAAAAGGAAATGGAGCTGACTAATAATTCTGATCTACATGGATTCATTTTTGCCCATGTTTTCTCCAAGTCACATGACCCTTACTATCAGTGAAGACTGCAAGTTTTGGATGTGCATATAACCCAATAAAAAGTTTGTCTTGTGTAACCTCTCAGTTTTCTCAGCCACACACACACACACACGATGGAAATATGGGGGCAGCCCAGGTGGCTCAGCGGTTGAGTGCCACCTTCAGCTCAGGGCCTGATCCTGGGGACCCAGGATGGAGTCCCACATCGGGCTCCCTGCATGGAGCCTGCTTCTCCCTCTGCCTGTGTCTCTGCCTCTCTCTCTCTCTGTGTCTCATGAATAAATAAAATCTTTAAAAAAAAAAAAAAGAAAAGAAAAAAGATGGAAATATGGGACATTTGTCAAGATGATTTGATATCATGCAGATGGGCATTATATAAATGCATATACTGTTGGGATACTTAAAGTGCTATGGATCCAAAGGAGGAAATTTTAGTTTTGAACTGACATTGACTCTAGACACAATGATGGTAATAGGAGTTAGCAAGACTGTCCATTTATTCCATGCATTAGCAGCCCTGAGTTATACATTTCCCAGCTATGCCATGAGAGGAAGGCATGGCAGCCCTTGAAAGCTTTCGCCCCACCCCCACCCCCTTGAGAAGAGATAGAAAGAAAATAGCAATTATTTTCTGAATCTAGAATAAATTTACTAAGAATTTGACTTGGAAAAACAAAAATGGAACTGTGACTACTCTTCCTCTCATGCATAAGTAGTCAGGAGGATAATCGTTAGGATGATTTGGAGGGAAATTTTTAGCTAAGCAAAAGGGTTACATGTCAGTCAGAAAGTAAGTAATGGATTGTTTGCATCAGTGGGTCATGTGTCAATATTTTTGGCACATACATTTTGAGCAAGACAGTAATCCTTGATATACAGGGTACGTTGCTTAGCATTTCAAATAGACCTTCAATTTTGGGGACTAAGTGGTAGCAAAGTTCAAAAGGTGGCATGTTGTACCTCATAAACAGGTATGGCTGCAGTTCTCTACCATGAGAATCCCCGATGGATTTCATTTGCTGGTTCTACAGCTGGGTTAGTAGAGCTGCCATCTAGAATGGCATATACTCCAAATCAAAAACTATCCTTCTGCCTCAGTTTCCTTTGCCATTTCAGTATTATTTTTTTTTCTTTCAAACGCTGTAAGTTCATTGTCTTTTTTTTTTAACCCCTTTAAAATACCTAGTTGGTGTTTTATTTCTGATGTTATACCCCTACTACTTCCAGAAGGGATCTGAGTCAACATTCCAAGAATATTTTATTGTACATCTCAGTAAATATTGGCACATTTCTGATTGTTTTCTCCCTCGGTATCTTAACCTACAGGTAAGGACATATTTCCATCCTGTCTCCTGCCATCTACCCCCTCTGCTCAGTTCCTACACTTAGACGAAATGAACAACTGCAATGTAAATATACCCTTTTTCACCAAGGGATAGCATCAGTTTGAGTAATTCCCAGTAGAATGATCCAGATAGCTTTCCCAAAGTTGCAAATTAACAATTAAGTGAGACTGTTACCGGCCTGAAGTGGCAGGTTAATCATGCTCAAGGAAACCTGGAGCTGAGGCACAGCCAGCAGGAAAAGGAGCAGGAAGTACAACTCTGCATAATAGCTGCTGCAAGTCAGCAAGGAGTCTTCAACAACAACTGGACCTCAAGCCCCACCAAAATGAATAAATGAATAAATAAATAACCAATGATAAGTGACATCAGGCACCTAGCCGTCCCTTAGGAGAGAAAACAAATGAAAAAACAATGTACTTTCTTTAAACCATGCCACACACCTGACAGCTTCAAATTCCTTAATTGGTTTCTTTATCATTTTCCATAGCAGATAAAAGCACCTGGCTGATAGGCAGAAAAAATCAAAGAACTTCAAGGATGTATTACATTTTGCATTAAAGGGTCCCTATGTTCATCACAACAGTATTCCCCTAGAAACTTCTATTTCTTAAATGAGAAGAGCATAGATGATGGTGCCACCATTCAAGGAAGATGTCTGGGAGATCCTGTAGGGAGGAGGCTGCCCCCCAAGCAGGCGTGTGAGTATTTGCTTTTATTACCTTGGGCTGCCCAGCCGCCAACCCCAGTGAAGCCTCCCTTTGGGCAAGCAGCCTCTTCCCTTGAGTGCAGTTGTATTGGGAGCTGCCCCCAATTGTCTGTATGAGCCAACGCCCCACACCTCAGGTAGCACCTGGTTCAGCCTCAGCTGTTCAGACACCCACCCTTCTGGGGGAGGTGGATGTGAAGGGGTACAGCGAGACACACCAGCCTCTGGTTCTCCAGAGCTTCTCTATTTCTGCTGCTTTTCTGCATGGCCCTCCAGATCTCCAGTGATTTGGTAGTCCTGGAGCTCTTAGAAAATCATAAAATTCCCTCTGGGCTCAAAATAGACAGAGACACTTTTGATACTTGCAGCCATGAACCCTGACTGATACTGTCAGTGTTAACAGATGGGAATCTTGCTTGGAGTGATATTTGGCTACTCAATTTCTTTGCTCTACGTGGGGTGTGAACTTAGCTTAGGAGAGTTTTCTCTGGCACTGGGTGAGTGATCTACTTACTCCACTGAGATCCATTGGATCTGACACTCCGGAAATAAGCGCTGGAGGTCACAGATACAGCACCAGGGCATAGCTCTGCAGGAAATGCTAAAATGAAAGGCAGACTCCACTGTTAACCTAAGGGATAGGATGACCTGCTGTTATCCTCTCTATTAGGATGGGAGAGACACGTGGATGACTTGCAGACTTTAGGATATATAAGAACAACTTTGGAAGCTTACTTTAGAAATGCAGTGACCCAATCATCCTTTCAGAAACATTAACATAGGGGTATGACTTGCAAAGAATCTTCCTTTCTCACTCCCCAAGTTCCCTAAAATTTCTATTAGACTATTTTTGGTAAAAGAGAGAAATAGATATTATCTATAAAAGGAGTCTTATTACTTAAGAAATGGAACAAATCAATGTACAGTAGTATTATATCCAAAGTACACTTAGCCTGCTAGGATTCAATACTGTAGGCTTAGAAAAAGGAAATGAAGTAAATGGAGAAAGAAACTACACAGAGTGCAAGCAATTCTTTCCGCCCTCTCCAGAAGAGGACACAGGCCCCTGGTCAGCCTCAGCATCACTCTGCCTCTTTAACTGACCATCATACCAAGTAGGAGGTGATTAGTGTCTGAAAATGTGTGCTATTCTAGCAGCAGGGTCCCAAACCATATTAGATGCTTTATCAGGTATTCAATCAAATGAGCAATAATCTGCTCCATGCTGGCAGAAAAAAAAAAATTTCCACGTTGGATTTATTAAGAGACTTTTTAAAGAATCTTGCAGGTTCATTTTGCTCACAGTGATTTTCAGCTACATGCTAACCTCAGAACCTGATCTCCTAGTAAGAGGACTCTGCTGTTATCACATTCAGTCTTGAGAGAGGCGACACAGTGTAAAGTAGGGGTTAAATGCCTTCACTTATAGCCAGATTGATGGAGTTCAAATTCTCCCTCTGGCATTTATTAACTGTGCAACTTTGGGCAAGTTGCCTACCCCTCTCTTCTCAGCTTCTTCATCTGTGAAATAATGGTCTCTCCTTCATAAGAAGGGACTCTGGGTTATACAGTGTCAAAACCACATGCAAATGTTGTTATGAAGAAAGATAGATTTGCCTCCTCACTTTTCTCCCTCTCCCAGAGTCCTGCAATATTTAGTGTGTTTGACTAATGCTACCGCATGGAAATTCAAGCAAAGCGAAAGCAAGGCAAATGCTGGAATAACATCTGCCTTCTTTCACGTTGGCAACCACTGTGTCTGTAAGCAGAGCTCCAGTCATGAGATTCCACATGTGGGCTGAACGATTCAGCAAGTCTTTTAGTTCGGGAATTCTCATAGCAGGAACTGTGACTTGAATTAAAGCTAGATGCCTTCCATGGCTACCGGCACAGGTTAGGACCCCCATCCTATGTTCTCAAACCATTCTGTAATTCTCCGTGGTGATGCTTACCATGATGTTATTTAATAATTAGTGTCTATCAACCCCTCTGCTCTTGCCCTCATTCAACCCCAATGCCCTAGAATGTCAACTTCATAAGGACTTGTTCAGTCCTGGATCATCGATGCCTAACACAGTGCTTTGAGTAATGCAGGCACTCAATAAATATTTACTGAATGAATGAATGTGTGAATGACAATCCTGCACATGTATAGGTTTGAGATCTTTTCTATTTTTAAAGTGGAGGCTATGAGTAAGGAATGGGACTGATACTCATTTCTATATTGTCAGTTTTAAAGTCAGCCATATGCTTCACCATACTAAGTGTTCACTCAATTCATCTGAATTCAACAAACACTTCTTGAGCACTACCATGTGCTACAGTGATCAGGATACAGAGATGCTCTCAACGAGTTCATCCTCCTCCACAGCTCCCTTTCCTATCAAACACACAGGATGGGGAACTTCATATTATTCTTCCATAAAACAAGCATTTGTTGAGCAATTGCTGTGTGTCGTGAATATCTCCAGCTTTACATTTCCTCCTTGTGTCTACTTTTAATGGTATAGATGGGGACCTGAGTTCTCTTGCCTGTGAACAACTATTGGTTTGCTTGCATGGGTTTAAATGGGTCCTTCTGGGTGTGTCACCTGGGTCTGAGACAATGACATGTTGTGTACGGACCAGACAACACGGCAATTAAAAACCTCAGAATCTCTATATTTCTTACTCTCCCGAATCCTTTGCAAGCTTAACGGCTTTAGAGGGCAGCTCTCTTCAAGTATCAGTGATATGATCATTTCGACATTGTGGCTCTGCTATCTCAACACTTAGCTTGCAGGGTTGCCATGGTTTAGCACTGCAAGTTTTCACCACACATTGTTATATTTTACTATTATCAGAAGCAATCCCAATCAGTGGAGTAAATTGTGAGATAACTGTAGACCACTAAGGCTAGACTAGATATGAAAGAGTATCTTCCATTTTCCTATTTTATAATAATGGAAGCTAAGGCTATAAGATCATCCAAGATTTCAGAACTCATCAGAGGCAATCCGGGAGCTAGAAACTAGGTGTCCAGAATCCCTATCCAGTATATTCTTCCCATTGCATAATGATCTGCTCACAACACTGTCCACATGGCACTCTATGTCCTCCCCATCAGTAGAAGGCAGAATCTGATGAAAAGAGTCTTACGTTTCAACCAGAGCCAAGTGTCTCATGTCAGTTGATTAAATGCAGAAGAGCCTTCTGTCTAATTTCAGTAGAAATTACAGTTCCTTAGACTTTCCATTTCCAATGCAGTATGTTATTTGCAAGGAGAAATTCAGTAGCAGGAACTGAATTGGTTGAGCCCTGAGGCCTGTATTTTAAATTTTATTAAGTATGTATGTTGCCTTCCCACATCAAGCACATGCAGTTAACTTCTGGTTTAGAAAATTCGCTGGCATTTATTGGGCATATATGAACTGGATTGTATCCTGTAGCGCAGTGAGCTTGATGTATAGGTAATTCTTCTCTATCTGTAATCTTCAGTGCTGTTGAAATGGATTTAAAATTTGGCAGTTTAATTTCCCATAATAGCTGAAAACAACATTTGGCAGAGGGGAAATTTTTAAAGAGAATATATTTAGAATTACCTGATTTAGGTTTCAGTTTGCAGGAAGCCAAAATATACAAGAGTTGTCTATCTCTCATCTTTCCACATAGCCTCTTCTTTTCATATTATCTATAACAAATATGCTGACCTTACACCCTGACATCAGAGGTGACAAAGAAGGTTATGGTGGCCAAATTCTTGGCAGGAGATAGGAACTCACGATCCCTTAGACTTGACATTGACCAAACCCCAAAGTTCTCTGTAATGCATGTGATGTGCTTACAAAACCCTGCCAGGAGCACAGTAGCCAGCAACACATCTTCAGGCCATTTCAAGTTCCAGTTAACAAGCACTTTTGGACATTTCCTAGGAAACTTACTCCTATCCCCAAGAGCAACTCTAGCACAGCCTCTCCCACCCTGCCCAGCAGCCTCAATAGTTCTGACACTACTGCATTTTCTGTAAGTCATTCTCACATTAGCAAAAAAAGAAAAAAGAAAGAATGTTTAAAATAGAAGTAGGTCTCAGTTTCTTCCTCCTTTTCAAATTCTGCTCTTTTAGCCCAATGCCCTCCAGCTGTGCAGGGAGATCAGTGAGTTTTTTGGATTCCATGCCAATATTAGTCTGAAAATTGACTGGCAGACGGTGCCAAGAGACCAGGGAATTGACTAGTATGCTTTGATGAATGTATACTTTCCCCTGCACTGTTAACCAATTAGCTTCTTGATTTGGATTGACTCTCCCCAGTCCAAGCCAATGCCCCAAATGCACATGCTAGCATGGGACCCAATATGCTCTTGAGTAGCAATAAGACAGCTAATGCTAGACTCTTATCACAATGTTATGTGAATTAACTGGGAGTGGAACAGGTAAGGCTTGTCAGCACAACTAGATCGCCTTCAAAGGACTCTCCCTTCGGGAAGCCAGCCCCACAGGAGCACAGCATCTGTCTGTGAGACATCATATTTATTCTTGATACCCACCTCACCAAAGACCTTGGTTAAGTCATTGAACGTGCTGGGTTCTACCCATCTGAGCTGCTGCGGAGTAAACATCCTAACGTACTCATTTTTCTCTCTCACATGATGTAATCTTATAATTACATTATAAGATGCCTTGAACAATTATAAAATAAGGTGTTATAAATACAAGGTCATTCGTGGCTTATGGGGATATTAAATGGTACAACCAGTGACTACTAATGTAGAATATTAGTGCATTAGTTAGGGTGATACCTGGTTAGCTGTGACAGAAACCCTAAAACAACAGGGGCTTATGCAAGACATAAATTCAGGGTTTTCCAATAAAGTCTCAAGGAATAAAATTAGTAAAATGGTTCCAGAAGGGTACCCCCAGGCTCTTTCTGGCTCTGACATTGCCGCACTGGAGCCCTTATGCTCATAGTCCAAGATGGCTCCTACACCTCCAGGCATCACATCTATACTCCTGATGCCAGTAAAGAGGAGAGGTACAAAGGAAAAGAAAGAGCAAAGGACGTATGCCAGCTATCTTTTAAAGTAATATACTGAAAGCTGCCGTAAAACATGTCTACCTACGTATTATTGGCCAGATTTTAGTTAACTGTCATACTTAACAAGGGAAGGTGGGAAATGGACATCCATGTGTCCAACTGAAAATCAAGGAAGAATGAGTTTTGGGGTTGGAAACTAGAAGGTTCTGCTAAACCTAATAAAATCAAACACAGGCATATCTTATGACCCAGCAAGTCCATATTCAGGTATACATCTGAGAGAGAAACTCTTTCACATGGCTAGACAGAAAAATGTGTAGGGG
Source organism: Canis lupus baileyi (assembly GCF_048164855.1). Lineage (NCBI taxonomy): Eukaryota > Metazoa > Chordata > Mammalia > Carnivora > Canidae > Canis > Canis lupus. The sequence goes on along the minus strand of NC_132869.1, from coordinate 6,883,298 downwards.
TGTTTATTGTGGCACTGTTTCAAATGCTTAAACTGCCCATCAGAATGAGAATGAATATGTAAACTGTGGTTTATTCTTCATATGAAACAACATACATGATTTAAAATCATTCATCTCGGGCAGCCCGGGTGGCTCAACGGTTTAGTGCTGCCTTTGGCCAGGGCATGATCCTGGAGACCCGGGATCGAGTCCCAGGTCAGGCTCCCTGCATGGAGCCTGCTTCTCCCTCTGCCTGTGTCTCTGCCTCTCTCTCTCTGTGTCTCTCATGAATAAATAAATAAAATCTTTAAAATAAAAAAAATAATAAATTCATTAATCTCATTCACTTAAATTGACTTAGAATATGGCTCAAACAACTTTGAGGGGAAAATAGCAAGCTTACAAAAATATATATTAAGCATGATACTACTTATGCAATTCTTAAAAATGCATGGTGCAGATATCTTTGAAAGTTAGCATTATATAAAGGAAGGTAGAAAACATCAAAACGGTGCCATGATGCCATTGAGGACGTGAGGGGAAACATATTTTATGTCATGATTTTCCCAACATTTGCCTCCATTTTCATAAAATGGATTGTGATTCTCGGTTCAAGATATATCATTGAAGCCACCACCGAGGACTTATTCTCTGCCTTCATTAAACTTAAATATTTTCAAATGTTTACTTCTTTACTCCCAGAGGAGGACAGCATTCTAGTTCAACCTAGGACCATACCTACACACCTTGTAGGCAAGGATTTTGTCCCAATCACTTTTGTATTCTCGGGGGACACATAGTTCAGTAAACCTTGGAAAAATGAATGAATAAATGAATGAACCTCTGTCCATTGTTATTTGTCAATATGTTTCAGTGCTAGTACCCTATAACTATATTTTTTAGAAAGATCTTTCCTGCGTTGCTTGCCAATTATCAAAGCAGATACTTCTTACCTGAACCTACTTCATGGTGGCTGTGTCATTCCCGAGTATACTCAACTCCACAAATGAGGGCATGATCTCCAGTTCTTTAGACTGATTTTTTTTTTTTTGACAGCTATTCAGCGGCATCTTGTCAAAAGGAATCAAAATATACCTCAGAGAGGGGTCATAAAAAAGATACATGAAGAAATACTATGTATCGTTTGTGGGTAAAAATATATTTATAGAAAATGGTTAAAATACATCTGGAAAGGTACCAATTTCAGAAGAGTAACTACCTCAGGAGAGAAGGGCAGGGGAAAGGGATGAGACGTCAGGTTTAACTGTATTCTGTAATACCTTATTTAAAAAACAAGCAAAAATGAAGAAAGCTTGAAGTAAAATTGCAGATTGTTAACTTCCAATAAATCTGGGCTATGAGTATTTTGATATCCGTTTGGTTATTTTCATCATGTTTGAAACATTACATGTTTCTGAGCAAAATATTTAGTTGTGGAATATTAGGAAAAATATGGTGCAGTTTTGGGGCACCTGGGTGGCTCAGTCAGTCAATCATCTACCTTTGGTTCAGGTCATGATGCCAAGGTCCCAGGATTAAGCCTCACATCAGGCTCCCTCCTCAGTGGGGAGCCTGCTCTTCCATCTCCCTCTGCCACTTCTCCTGATTGTGCTAGTTCTCTCTCTTGCTCTCCCTCAAGTAAATAAATAATTTAAAAAAATATATGGTGCAGTTTTATGGGTGGTAGTTGCTATTTCTTACTGCATTACTTCTGCAGCTTTGAGGCAGGTGCCAGATGAATATACAGAATGGAAAGTGAAGATCCACCCAGATGACTGCTACTCATACCCCGAATTCAGAAGGTCATCTGGAAGGAATCTGGGGATGGCTTCCACCTTCTGGAACTTTCCCTGAACCAAAGGAAGCAAGCATCAGTAGGATCTAGTGCCTCCATTGCTCCAACTTCATTTTCTGCCATTTGCTACTGCATTCTCTACGCTTGGTAACATGGATTATCTTTTTGAAGTTTTCAGTCATTCCAAATCTGTTTTCATCTGAGGACTTTAAACTTCCTGTTTCTCCTGCTTACTGTTCTTTCTTCCCCAAAATGTCTCCTCAACATTCAGAGCTCAGACACCTTCTCAGGGAGGCCACCCAGGATTACTCCAGCTAAAGTTAATTCCCCCAACTCCTACTCCATTTCTTCTCATGGCACTCACATTAGGAGGGTGGGTGGAAGCACAAAACACTGAATACTCTAGCAGTTTCTGTGAACGCATTATACGAAGATTGATTTAAAATTGCCCAGTAGTCAACAGAGGGCTGTTGTATCATTTATAGACCCAAAGACCTGTACATAGAGAAACAAACTCCTTTTTTAAAAAGTTTTGGTTTCAACCACCCTCTGATTAAATTCTAAATTAAAAACCTTTCCACTGGTTGGTTACTAGCTTGCTTATACATTTCATCTTCCAAATGCCATGGGACTATGCTCTTGGTCTTAGGTATAGAATTTCTCCCGATAGACTTCTTATATACAAAAAGCATTCATATAAATTTAGGGATTCCATAACAGATCTCCAAAGAGGATCTTTTTCCCTTCTGTTTTTTCCTGACTTCAGGCACAGTAAACTAGGGTTCACAAAGGAAATCCCATTCCTATGCTAAAACCTGAAACAGCAGCTTTTATCATTTAATAACTTAGCATCAATTATTTTCAAAGGGGAAAGAAGCTAGGTGTTATTTTTAAAAGGGAAAGAAGCTAGTGAAAAAATTATAAATATTGCTAAGTTTCAAAATTTTGAGGGAGCAGTATCCAGAGGAACTGAAATACCTCATTTACAAGTCCAAAATTGACACCTTTCTTTGTTGGAGGAGACTCTTTCTGTGGCTTGCTTGGAGAGTGTTAAGAAAAGCCTCCAAACTAAAACTTTTTTGTTTCTTTAAGTAGGCTCCATACCCAACATGGGGCTAGAACTCATGACCCTGAGATCAAGAGTCACATACTTTACTGACTGAGCCAGCCAGGACCCCATATTAAAACCATTCTCTCCACTGGCTTGCATTTTTTAAAGTTTTGGTTTCAACCACCTTCTGACTAAATTCTAATTTTGGGTCTATAAATGATTATTATGTATCCAACTAATTCCCAGTTGAAATGAGCAGAAGTTATTGGTGAAGTGTTCATTAGCGATAGTAATTGGTGAAATTTCTGGTTGAACTGGGTGTAAGTTGAACTTGTGTTCTCCTAGTGAAAATTAACTGTAACTGTGTTGCCTCCTGAATTCCTCCCTTTCTGAAGGATGGGAAGGAGAGGCACAGGATTGCCAAAGGGAAGAATCTCTAGCAATAAAATCAGAAGCTTTTGATATAATACAAAGGAGATGACATTTACAACATGACATTCACTCTCCACTGGCTTGCATTCATCCCAGTCCTGCTCTTCCTTTGTGGTCTGCATTCCTTACAATAATTCTCCTACTCCATGCTGCCAACAAGTTAATAAATACAAATACTTGATAATATGTGGGCAAATAATGTATCAGGTTACCACAGTTGGTTCTTTTTGTTACTGAGTAGTATTCCATTTGTGTATGTTCCGTGATTTGTTTGCCCATTCACCAACAGATGGCTATCTGGACTTTTTCCTACTCTGGGACTATTATGAATAAAGCTGCTGTGAACATGTACATACAAATCTTTGTATGAATGTATGCTTTCATGTCTTTTGGATAAATGTTTAGACATGAGATTGCTGGATCATATAGAATCAGGATTTTTTAAAAAATTCCTCAGTCCTCCTGACTCCTGTTTGCCTTTTACCTCCTTTGGTCTCAGTTAGCTGTGGCCTTCTTGTTCGCCGTATCTGCCCAGTGGAAGTGTTTTTACCCTCTTTCATTAATGCGTGGACTTGGGTTTATCTACTTTTATCTACTTTGTTCAGACTGGAGGCTTTACTCTATGACACTTATTAAAAACTAGCCCAAGCCAAATTTGGCCACATCTCTTTTGACCTTTTTGGTATATGATTATAGCCACATACACAATTGCAGCCTCTTCAGTAAAAACACGTTTCTGACCAGTCTCCCAAATGTACTGACATTTGCTAAATAGATTTTTACCAGCAAGCAGACACAGAACATTTTGTACAGACTCTTCTGTAAATTCAATGAAGACCAAACTCCCTGTCCTCTTAAATGTGCCTATCATCCCTTGCACAAGAAACTCAGTAGAGTTAGATGAATCAATAATCTAGAAGCAGGATTTCATGGCTCTCATAATCTACATTAGCACCAATAGTAAGATACAGGGTAGAGTTGTCAGCTCCAACCCTGAGGGCTCTGGCTACACAGGGCCTATTAGATTCTTAGATTTATGGAAGTGTGGAGACTGTCTCCAAAATAATCTATCCATTCCACATCCCAAGAATATTACTCATGTCACCAGTGAAAACTTACATGATGCTAATTAATGGATCACAAATCCACCAATGAAAATTCATTTCTTAGTTTTCATTCTACCATCTGGTGCTAGTCAAAAATAAATACAACTGAAGCACTTGTAATACACACACTTTAAATTGTGGCTCTTACTCCTAACTCTGGGAAATGAACTAGGGGTGGTGGAAGGGGAGGAGGGCAGGGGGTGGGGATGACAGGGGCACTGAGGGGGACACTTGACAGGATGAGCACTAGGTGTTATTCTATATGTTGGCAAATTGAACACCAATAAAAAATAAATTTATATAAAAAATTGTGACTCTTCTGATAAGATATCATCTGGTCATCTATGAAAATTGAATTTCTGAGATTAGGACAGTGACTCAAACCAAGTAGTACCTACATATATCATACATGCCACCTGATCTTTTGCAGAAGCATTTTAAAGTAAATTATAAATATCATAACACCTCTTGAATCCTGCCTTGGAAATAACATTTATTGAGCACCTGCTATATGCCAGGCAGTCTGTTAAGTGTTTTGTAATTACATTATATTCCTCATCTACTAAATTATAATAGATAATTATAAATGAAGTAGGCATCATTCTGAGTTTCTGTTTTACAAATAACTCTAATTTACTCAAAATTATTTGAGGCTATAAAGTTGTAGTTCAAATATCCCTGCAAAGTAATGTTTCACCCATCTTACCATTTAAGAGATATAAACACATTTTTTAGTGCCTACTTGAAGACTTACCTAAGTCACTGTTGAGTAATCTTTCATATACTTTTTGGTTAATAGATCTGAAGATGTTAGAGATTCTGATGAAAATGGGCTCTCCCCATCAAAATAAACATACATGACCAAATTTGCCAGTAACATCTGAGGTTTGTGAAAACTTTCCCTTTCTTCCCTATACCCTGCATGAATCTCAGATTAAGAATCCCTACAACAGGGATCCCTGGGTGGCGCAGTGGCTTAGCACTTGCCTTTGGCCCAAGGCGCGATCCTGGAGACCTGGGATCGAATCCCACATTGGGCTCCCGGTACATGGAGCCTGCTTCTCCCTCTGCCTATGTCTCAGCCTCTCTCTCTCTCTCTCTCTCTCTCTCTGTGTGACTATCATAAATAAATAAAAATTTTAAAAAAAGAATCCCTACAACAATGAATATTAAACATTTCTCCTCTTCAGGACTGTAATCGACACTATTTGTTCTGGTTCCTATGTTTGTACTTCTGAAAGTGCTATTTGTTTCTAAATTAGAGAAGCTATTTATCCTTTTTCTAATAGGGCTTCCTATTTCATGAAGTTCAAAGTGCCCCTGGACACAGGCAGTTAAACAGCAGCAGAAACTCTTTCTTGATGACTATACTTTCTCTGTACATATACCTCATGAACACAACTTCCTGGCTTTGCCCAAAGCCACTGTAGAAATAGGGTCCCTAATCCAAAGACTACATCCTCGCCTATTCAGGAATCTAAATGTACAACAAGTCACTTCAGAAAACTGAAGTATCTTCATTTTCTTCACTTGAGCAAAAGAGCACACCTGTATTTTTCTGTCTCCCTCCAGGTGCTTCCGTGACTTTGATATCATATGAATGTTCCTAAGTGAGGCATGCTGCCAGGGCTCTGTGTCATGTGACTGAGGGCCTTCTCTAAAGAGAATGCACGAACCACTCGTTAGCATAATTGAAACATTAATTATGAAAACAGGACCCCAAATGCCATGAAAACAAATAAACCACTGAGCCACTACTGAGCAAACTTCCTTACTGCTGAGGCTCAGACAAACAATAGAATGATTAGCAAAAACACATTACTAGACTCCGTTATATTTCACCCAATATTTGACAATCCATAGGGCCCACCTCTGATTCCCCATAAATAAGATATACAATTTAATGGTTCTCTTTTATCTTACACATCATAGTGAATCTGTGAGAACATCACTTAACCTATTCAATCCATCTTTCAACTGCTGTATACTTACAGATAAGAATGAACAGAAATGTAACCATTTTTATTTTATTCTATGAATATGTACTTTTATCTCTGATAAAGTGAAAAATACATATTGATATATAGAAAAATTGCTATTGCCTTATATAAAGAATGATTCCGAAGATTACTAAAATACAACCAAGTATAGAATTCAGCATTTTGGGTACATGTTGAATCTATTCCAAGGTATTTTATTATTTTGGATTACTAGAAGGACATCATCACAGCCTAATTTTTCCAATGATTCAATCTTAAGACATGTGTAAAGATTATAGCATGAAAATGAAGCTACAATGCAAACAGAGCATACCTGAGTTTTATACCAGGCAGAAATTAATGAAAAGTAACCTAGTATTATAAATATTCTCTGCTAATAAAAGACCTTATTTTTTTAATTACTCAACACTGATTCTTAAGCCATTAGCTATAAAGTGATGGTCAAATATATTTTGGCAGAACTAGATACAGGCTGTCTTCTTCAAGAAATTATCTTTTTTTTTTTCATTTAACGTTTCAAAGTGTTTGATCTTAGATTTTACCTCATTCACAACATTTAAGATTCAATAGTTTAATCAATTTTTCTCATATATAAAATGGAGGTAATAACAATAATTAGTCAATTGGCTTTTTTGAAAACTGAACACGTTAATGCATGTAAAGATCCCAGCATGGAACACTTCCAGGTTCTGCTTCAACATGAAAAGAGCCCAGAAGTTGTCACTCCTGTCCTTTTAACAAGAAAAAGCTGGACAAACTGAGAGTCAACAACTTTTTGAGACCCGTTAGAAAACTAGGACACAAGGCAAACCAGTACCCACAGTCTAGAAATGCGGGCACATCTAAGGAGAAACAGTCAAAATCTGCTTGTCTACAGCAGAAGCAATTGGAGCCATACACTGGTAAGGGGACTTAAATGATAATTTTGATGAATTGTGGAAGGATGAATGCAGGTTAACATGAGAGTGAGAAACTTCTGGGACTGTAGTCTTAGGAACGGCCCCCACGCGCTCATGAGCTTTGCCTCCAGCAATCTCACAAGGTTCACATGGTGAAGACCAGAGAAGTTTCCCTTAGCTCATAGTTCTGGCTTTAGCAGGTACTGGGGAAGAGTAATCTTAGTGTCATGATCCCAGAGCCTTCTCCATAACAAAGGGCTACCCTCCAGGAAAGAAGACTGCCAGAGTCTTAGATTGGGACATTCCTCCAACACCAGCTCCCAATAGGCTTCCTGTGTCACTTAAGGGGAAAAAAAAACAACATTCACAAGGTAAAGGCTTCAAGGAAATAGATTAAGAATGGAGAATATAAAAAATAGTGAAAGGAAATAAAGGGGAAAGGAGAAAAAATAAGTGGGAAATATCAGAAAGGGAGACAGAACATGAAAGACTCCTAACTCTGGGAAACGAACTAGCGGTGGTGGAAGGGGAGGTGGGTGGGGGTGGGGGTGACTGGGTGGTGGGCACTGAGGTGGGCACTTGATGGGATGAGCACTGGGTGTTATTCTGTATGTTGACAAATTGAACACCAATAAAAAATAAATTTATTAAAAAAAAAAAAAAAAAGAACGCTGTAGCCAGGGAAGGGAATGGGGAGAGGAAGAAATACTTGTGAAGGTCACACAGCCTAGAGACACAGGCCCACTAAAAGACTTAAGTTTAATCACATGGTATAGACTACTTCCCTCTTCCCATATCTAATCACCACATCCACAGGACCCCTGCTGCTATATAATGGTACAAAATGCAAACTCTGAGGAGGATTATTTAGGGAAGCCTAAAATCAAGACAAGAAACAAAAACTAGGACACTGGAGAAATTGAAGCCTCTGGCACCTGTGACTATAGTAAATATTAATCACAATGAACTACTAAACAGATTAACATAAATCTTCAAGCTAAAGTCCTATTTATTTCAGTTAACTGTTTACTCAGTACAGCATGTCCAGTTTTCAATAAGAAAATCACCAATGTAGTGGGAATACAAAAGCTACAAACATTCTGGAAGACAGTGTGGCAGGCTCTAAAAAGCTAAACCTACAGGATCCCTGCGTGGCACAGCGGTTTGGCGCCTGCCTTTGGCCCAGGGCGCGATCCTGGAGACCCAGGATTGAATCCCACATTGGGCTCCCGGTGCATGGAGCCTGCTTCTCCCTCTGCCTATGTTTCTGCCTCTCTCTCTCTCTGTGACTATCATAAATAAAAATTAAAATTAAAAAAAATTTAAAAAATAAAAAAGCTAAACCTAGGCTTACCTTATAATCCAATAATCATACTCTTATGTATCTACCCAGCTAATTTCTTAACTGTGTCCACAAATAAACTTGCATATAAATGCTTATAGAAGCTTTATTCATCATCACCCCAAACTGGAAGCAACTAAAATGTTCTTCAGAAGTAAGCAGATAAACAAACTATGGCTTATCCATACAACAAAATCCTATTCTGCACATACACACACAAAGAATGAGCTTCCAAACAACAACAAAAAAGACATGGAATATTTAAATGCCTATTGCTAACTGAAAGAAGCCAGTCTAAATAATTTAAATACTTTATGATTTCAATTGGATGATATTCTGTAAAATGCAAAACTATGGAGATAATAAACAAATCCAGGGTCACCAAGGTTTCAGAGCAGGTGGGTTAGCTGGTGAGACAAATGGGATTTTTTTTTTTTTTAGGGCAGTCAAACTATTCTGAATGATATTGTAATGGCAGACACTTGACATGACATACTTGTAAAAAACTCATAGAATTTTGTAGCACAAAAATGAACTTTAATACATAAAAATTAACAAAAAAATCATTTAGAAGTTTGGAGGTCCCAGGACGGAATCTAGAATGTAACATCAATTTAACTGTGTTAAATGTATGGAATGTGTCAAATGTATGGAATGACCTCACTAAAGGAAGTCAGGGATGGGGGGAAATGCATACTTTTTACTATAGAAGATAACTATACTATTTCTATGTAACTATAGAAATAAGTAGAGTCTGCATGACTAAAGACAACAGAAACTGCATATAGGCACTGTACGCTAGTTGATTAAGTTGCTTCCCATGGAGGCATGAGTTAATAATTCTGCAACCACTACAGATAGTCTACAGATTGAGGCTAGAATGATCCATTATGCAATGGATTAGAATTGGAAACACCAGTATGAATTTATTTTTAGGTTAATATAGATACTGATGGTAACATGTAAAAATATTTTAAATAGGTATATATACAGAAGTTAGTATATACATACATATCCTTGCTCTGTCAGCTGAAGAGGGGCAAAAACAAGACCCAGGTAAGCAATGAGCGCACCTAGCAACCAGATCTTGGTTTCTAGTTCTCCAACAAAAACGGGGATCCTGAAGAAGTGGCTGAGTCTAGAACTGGGGCAAGAAATATACAAGATGAGCCTGAAGCACCTGTAGGGCCAGAAAGTAAGGAAGTTCTCAGAAAAAAGAAAGAAAGAAAGAAAGAAAGAAAGAAAGAAAGAAAGAAAGAAAGAAAGAAAGAAAGAAAAAGAAACCCATGATAATCAGGGCATGTTAAAGGGACATGCAAGCCAACCAAAAAAGCTCCCAATTGCCAAAGCTGGAATAATTAAAGCAAGAAAATAAATAAAGTACCATTAGATCATAATCTAAGGTATAAAGCAAATATCCACAAACCCATACCAATATAACAAGTGATTGAATAAATAAATGAATTGGGAGAGAACAGACAAATCACCTACGTAGAAGAATTCTTTCTTTTTTTTTTTAAGATTTATTTATTTATTTATGATAGACATAGAGAGAGAGAGAGGCAGAGACACAGGAGGAGGGAGAAGCAGGCTCCATGCACCGGGAGTCCAAGCGGGACTGGATCCCAGGACTCCAGGATCACGCCCTGGTCCAAAGGCAGGCGCCAAACTGCTGAGCCACCCAGGGATCCCCCCCGTAGAAAAACTCTAAATAATTTATGTAGAAATTTCATCCTCAAGGAGGCAGAACAAAACTCACCATTTTTTAAATGAGGGTTGTAAATAGTGACTTCCCTCCAAAGAATACAATATGGAAGAGGGAAAGGGGATTATAACGTTATAGTTGGGAGAGAACTGACACATACCACCTCAGCCAGATAGTCAAGGTTAACATTGACAGTGATGTCCCTTTGATAGTATGTATCCTTGAATTAATATATGATATCGCCTCTATTGTCTTATTCCCTGAAACCCATTACCCCAACCTAAGGATGAGAAAAACATCAAATACTAAAGGAAAAAGACTCTACGCCTGATCATAATCCTTAAAACTGTCAAGATTAAAAACAATAAGAGTCTAAGAAATTTTCACAGCCAAGAAGAATCTAGAGACATGACAATTAAATGAAATACGTTATTCCAGGATAGGATCTTGGTACCAAAAATGAACCTTAGGTAAAAATATAAAGAAATTAAAAATGATTAATTTTAGTTAATGAAGTATCAATATTGGCTCATTAATTGTGACAAATATATCATATTAATGTACATGTACCAAATGTATCATTATAATGCATCTATTATTAATTAGTAATAGGTGGAAGTGGGCACAGGGTATATGAAGACTTTCTATATTATCTTCTTAATCTTTCTGTAACCTAAAACTATTTTTAAAAATCTTTAATTTCAGAAAAGTATGCAGTGGAATCGTCTGCCTACTTCATGGGAAATACTCAATGTTAAGTATTATTATCCACATGACAAACAATAAGTTGACAGGGATCTCTGTGGTCAAAGAAAAGTTAGATAATCATTAGAGATATGAATAGAATATTGACTGTGATTAACTTGAATAACTCAGAATCTAAAAAGAATTCTAACCCATACATTGGCCAGATTACCAGACTTTCATTGTCTGCAAGAGTCAAACAGAATAAAGGAAGATTCAGGATATGGGATAGAGAAAAAGTAAACACTAAGTGATTTTTCTGCCTTACCCTAAAAAGAAAAAAAAAATGAATAATACTGTCTTTTGTACCAAAGGCCCTGTATTGCTTTGAAGATGATATCCAATCCACTTTGGAAGGCTCAAAGCACAGTTCTCTCAGAATCATTTACATTTCAATATTGAACTCCTAAAGAACTAAAGATCCTTAAGATATAAGCAGGATCCAAGACTACTAAAGCTGAGAGAGGCTCTGGAAAAATATGGGAAGAGATGAGAGATGTGACTAAATATGATGGAATATTCCACTGAAAGAATAATCTGATTAAAAAATAATATTCTTACATCTCGGCATTCATCCCTTTCTTGGTTTTCAGATAGATCCTTTTGAGGAATTCTGAGTTATTGAAGACATTGTCAATTGATCATCATTTAAAATCAGGGCCTTGCAGCTGGTGAGGGGAAGGGAAGTGTCAAAGTTTTCAGTTTATTTTACAAATCTAAGGGACTCAATCTAAGAGACTCATTCAAATTAGCAGAGTTTTGGATGAGCTACATCTACATAATCTCACCTGTGAATTCACTAAACTTCACTCTACCTTTGCACATGTTCTAGATACTTTACAATTGCTAATATTTGACTGCACCACTTCTGGTGTCTCTTTAGACAAATCAACAGGGACATGGTTTAAAGGTTTTGTTGCATTGTAAATAGAAAAACAAGCACACAAATGGTGAAGCTTAGATTATAAAAGAATCTGTCCATGAATAAGTCCCTCTGAATCTCCGTCTCATGAGGATGCACACAAAACAATCTGAATACAATGGCTACATCAGACTGAATTATGAAGCCAATCAATTGAGGTATGGGAAGTCTGTATTTGTTGCCATTCTTACATGCACTTGCTTTAAACATGATGTCGATGAATCCTCGCCAAAGGGAAAACTTATACTAGATTTAAATATAATTCCTCCTCTTTCAGAAGTATTTGCATTTTGATAGCAATGCCTAAAAACCAAACCAAACCAAACCAAACCAAAACAAAACAAAACAAAACAAAACAAAAAAACCCAAAAACCAGAAAACCCAAACAAAAACAAAAAACCCACAAAATTTAAAGGTGTAACTCTCTAATGGTGGAATTTTAGATTCTGTCAGATGATGAAAAGAAAGGAAAGGAAAAATGCTTACAATAGGTTTTTGTTCAAAACCCCTCCTTGAATCACATCAGGGAGACAATCTCCTACGCTGCCTCCCAATTATTTCCCTCTGTATATGGTCTCCTGCTACATGAAAAAACTTGACTTTATTTAAATTACATTTTTGTACAGAGCTTCAACAACATTGAATGGCATTTTAAGAGCAAAATTTGTATATAACTCCATGTCAGGCGCACTGTTGTTGTATTTTTACATAGCTCTATTTCATTGTAACCAGTAAATTCACTCACTGCATTTTATACTTGCCAGTGCATTCATCCATTCAACAAATGTGTCAGGCACCATTCTAGGCATTGGGATACATCACTGAGCAAGACAAGCAAAATTCCTGATTTCATGGAGCTTATATTCTACTGGAGGAAAGATATAAACAATAAAAATTTAAAAATTGTATATGCTATTTTTTTAAAATAACAAAGCAGAGTAAGTAGGATTGGCAGTGAAGATTGGGAAGGAGGATACAATTAAAAATAGAATAGGTGGGATAGGCATCCTTGAATAGTGATATTAGAGCATAGGCTTGCAAGAGGTTAGTCAGACAAGTAGATATCTAGGGAAAGAGACTTTTGTACAAAGAGAAAAGTCAATGCCAACGACCCTTGTATTGGGAATATGTCTTGTATATCTGAGGAACAGCAGAGAGGTCAATGTGGCTGGGCAAAGCGAGTAACAGAGAGGGTAGATAAAGATGATGTCAAAAATAATGAAGGTGAGAAAATGGAAAGCCTTGTACACAATTATAAGGGCTTTGGCTTAACTATTATGCAATATTGGGCAAGTGGTTAATCATTGTAATAGTTTATCTAATCTGTGAAATGAGAAGCAGTCAACTAAAAAAAGAGGTACAACTTAAAAACCAATAATGGAGTAGAAATGAAATAATAAAAATCAATTAATACAAAACAGAGCAAAAAAGAGGAAAGGGAACCAAAAAAGCGAGACAGAGAAAACAAGTAAAAAAAGATAGCACATTTAAACTTAACCACAAAGTAATGATGATTATATTAAATATAAAAAGTCTACAAACTACAGTTAAAGAGCAGACTGCTAAATGAATAAAAATAAAAAAGCAAGACCAAACTATAATGCCGCCTACGAGTAACATACTTGAAACAGAAACCACAGAGGAGTTCAAAGTAAAAGAATTGGAAGAGATGTAGCATACTAAATCTATCAAGAGAGTTGGAGTAGCTTTATTAATATAGATTTCAGAGTAAGGAATGTTACCAGGATAAAGAGGGACAATAGTATAAAAGGGTCAATGCATCAGTAAAACATAAGGATTCTAAAAGTAACTGCCCCTAAATACAGAACTCCAAAACATAGAAAGCAAAAACTTTTAGAACTTAAAAGAGAAATAGACAAACTCACAGGTATAGTTGGAGATGTCAACATCCCCTTATTAAAAATTGAAAGAATAAGTAGACAGGAAATCAGTGAAAAGATATGAATGACACTATTTGCCAACTTGACCTATGGACATTTGTAGAACACTGCACTCAAAATACAGCATTTTTTTTTCCAAATGTACATGGAATATTTACCAAGATAGGCCATATTCTGAAGTATAAAACATTTCAATAAATATAAAAGGGTTGAAATTGTCAATGTGTATTCTCTGACCTCAGTGTAACTATAGAGGAAATAAATAATAGAAAGATATTCAGGAAATTCCCCAAATATTTTGAAATTGTACAGTACATTTCTGTATAACCTATACATCAATGAAAAAAATTATAAAATAAATTATAAATTATTTTAAACTACATGAAAACAAAAATACCAAATATCAAATGTGTGGGACGTGGCCAAACTTATGTATATTAGAGCATATAGCATAAAACATGTATACTAGAAAAAAAAATAACGATGTCAAATCAAATCTGTTTCCACTTTAGAAAACTAGGCACAGACATGCAAAAATTAAATCCAAGGAAGGCCAAAGAAAGAAAACATTAAGGATACAAACAGACATTAATAAAATTAACAGAAAGAAAAAAATATTAATGAAAGCATAAGCTGTTCTTTGAAAAAGAAAAACAGTAAAATTGGTGAACTTCTAGTAAAACTAATCAGGAAAAAACAAAAGGAAAAAGTAATTACTGATATCTGAAATGCTACATGAATCATGACTACAAGTTCTACAGACGCTAAAATGATAATAAGAAAATATTTAAAACAACTTTTTCTTTTTGACCAACAAGCTAACGACTTAGATAAAATGACAAATTTGTTGATGGACAGGAATTTCCAAAGCTGACTCAAAAAGAAAAAAAAAGCTGAGTAATCCTATAAACTTTAAGTAAATTGAATTCATAGTTAAAAACCTCCCCACAAAGAATACTTCAAGCCCAGGTGGCTTCACTGATGGGATCTGCCAAACATTTAAGAAAGAAATGGTACAAACTACACAACAAACTCTCCCAATGAATAAAAGAGAACATATCCCATCACATTCTATGAGACCAGTGCTGACATGATACCAAAACCAGACAAAACTATTAGAAAAGGAAAAATAAGAAAGAAAACTGGATACCAACATTCCCCATGAATATTAGCAGATTGAATCTGGCCATATCTAAGAATATAATGCATCATGATCCCATGGAGTCTATTCAGTAATACAAGGTAGGTTGAACATTTGAAAAACAAAATAGAATGTATCATACAAACAGACTAAAATAAAAATTACATGATCATCTCAATACAGGCAAGAAAAACATTTGACAAAGATCCACACATTCTTGGGGTAGGGGGGAAACATCCAGCAAAATAGGAATAATAGACAAGGACTTGCTCAATATGTTAAAAAGCATGTTTGGAAAACCCACAGCTAGCATCATACTTACTGGTGAAAAACCTTGTGAAATGAAAAACAAGGAAAGGATTCCTCCTCTCAGCACTTTTATTCACATTATACTGAAGGTCCTTGCCAACAAGGAAAGAAGAAAGAAATAAAAGAGAATAGAAAGAAAGAAATAAAACTTTCTTTGCAGACAACATAATGGTCTATGTAGAACATCTTAGTCAATATCAATTTTATTTATTTACACTTGCAATAACCAACTGTAAATTTCTATTTAAAAATGCTACTTATAAAATCAGGAAAAATGCAAAATACTTAGGGATAAATTTTACAGAAGATATACCCTGAAAACTACAAAAAAAAATTGCTGAGAAAAATTAACAATGATTCATAAACCTAGGGACATATCATTCTTATAGATTCGAAGACTCAGTACTGTTAGTGTGCCAGTCCTTACCAAATTAATATATAGATTCAAAGCAGTTCAGTTCAAATTCCGGTAAGAACTGATTTACATTACTAGTAGAAATACAAAATAGTACAACCACTTTGGAAGACAATTTGGCAGTTTCTTATAAAGTTAAATACAGACTTACCATATGACCCAGCAATTGTACTTCTAGGTATTTACACAAGTAAACTGAAAATTACATTCACACAAAAAAATCTGTGGCAGTTTTATGTATAACTGCCAAAAGCTGAAAGTAGCATCTCAATAATAAAACAAACAATTCAATTAAAACTAGGCAAAAAAAAAAAAAAAAAAAAAAAAGAACTTGACCCAAAAATGGACAATAAATAAGCACATGAAAATATACTCCACATCATTAGTCATTAGGGAAATGTAAATTCAAGTCATAATGAGATACCACTACACACGTAGTAGAAGAGCTAAGATTACAAATACTGACACTGCTAAGTGCTGGCAGGGAACTCACATTACGTGGCTGGTGGATTATGGGAAATGATTAAGCTACTTAATCAGGCAGTAGTTGGCAGTTTCTTCATAATATTGCCATAAATATTTGCTACAAGAATTTGTCCGGACATGTGTTTTCATTTCTCTTGGGTAAATTCATAGGAGTGGAATGGCCCAGAGTGCTTTTCTAAGCAGTGGATGATGGACCACACAGTAGCAATATGAGGAAGTACTTTCCCAGAATTTCCCAGAGTCAGAACAGAAGAGAGCTGCATAGTGAAAGGCAAGAAAGTGAAGGGTGATCCCTGCAAAACAAGCATGACAGGGGAACTGGTGTGGAATGCTGGAGAACGGGAACAGCTCCAGACGTGGGTAAAATAAAAGGTCTCGTTCCTTAATATAAACTAGGAGGTGGTCCTGGAGAGGGACTGAGAGAGAATGTGAGACTCAGTTAAGTGGTAAGCTCACAATTTTCCCAAATCAGTTCTGGGCCAATGAGCAATCTCATAAATGTAATAGAAATGTCAACACCCACAAAAGACATGAGATCTTACCCTCTAGAAGATGAGCATGCATGCCACTCAACCTCCACATAACCCAATGTGGTTCTAAGAGCTCTAGCTGCCAAGAGAAGTCTTTCTAGGCTGAGCCAGTCCTAAGGGACCCAAGGACACACAGTAGCGGTGGGTTGTGCAGTAGGACTTTATTGGCTAAGGCATATAGGTTTGGGGAGGTAATTCGAGGCCAGGCTAAGAAGGGTCCTGACCACTCTCCTTACGAGTCTATTTCTATTGTATTTTTATATGTTGTATGATTATATATTCCAGAATTTCACAGTTCGAAGAATAGAGAGCAACCTTTGTTAATAAGTACGTGATGCATAATCAAAACATTACACAGTGCAGCATAGCTGTGTCTTGTTATTTTTTAGGGCACATTTGCTCTTGGCATTCATTACAGGCGGTAAGTGCACTAACTAGACTTTACTGTAGGGACTCTGAGAGAGTGGCTCTATGCACTGAGGGCACCAGCCCTAAATTACTATCTGCAAATGATTTAGAAGACAGACCCCTGTCCCTTTTATGCCTTTGCTCATACTGTTTTCTCTGTCAGAATATCCATCCTCTATGTCCCTCCATACCACATCCTATTGTTCAGCAGTTAGGAAAGTGGACTTTGGAGTCAGAGTGTGTCTGGTAACACAAGAGATCATCAGGAAATGCCAGCTGTTTCTATTAATACCCATCCTTCAGACTCCAGTGCCAAGCCCTTGATACTCTCCCTTGCATGGCTCCCACATCTCTCCTTCCCAAGCCGTAAGGGTTCTTTCCTTCCTGAGAAAATCCATATTACTTTGCCAGTGTCTACTCTTAGCTGGCACTCTGGTGATCTCCATACATTCATCACCTCTCCTGCTAGATAGGGAGCTCCTCGAAGACAAGGCCCAATAATGCTCTACGTTCACATCCCTCGCTGTGCCTGAGAGGACACCTTACAGTAGCTGTCACAGTGAGCATCGATGGATCGTGATGTCACAAAGAGGCACCACTTAGCTTCTAAAGACATTTCCTACTCTCGGCCTAAAAGCTGAAAGTTGGTAACATGTGAAAGCTAATGACCACCATGAGAATGTTTTCAGACGTATCAGGATTGTCATATTTGGAACTAATCTGCTCTCGCCATACTGAGACCATCAAAAGGAAACAATGTACGAAGAAATCTGCACACTCACACAGTGTATAATAGCTATCCTGATTCTGCAGAGGTGACAAGGAAAAGCTATTTCATTTTCTTTTTGCTGAAGAAACATAGGACATTCATCAGTGTAATTTTATGAGAGATAATTCTAAGAGTCCTACATTCTTAAAGGCAATGCTAGTAATTGTATTTTATTTATTCTAAATTACCAGAGGAAAAATTTATTACTAATTCAATTATTTCATTATGCAGCACTAGTAAAAAAAAAAAAAAAGTCTTGACATCCCCATTATGTCTAACAAAGTATAATGTAATTTAATAAATAATTTTGACTGAAGTGATTATTTACTTAAAACATAGAATATGCAGAAGAAACCTCAAATCATATTTTCCTGGTGTCATATAATAAAATAATTGTGCAATTAGTAATAAGCAGCGTGCAAGAATGACAAATGTTTTATTTAAAACTTGGGGAACAAGAAAGCACATCACTTGCGCTTTTTCCAAGTGAACAAAATCCTATGGTATATTAATCAAAGGGGCTGTTTTATGCCTCTGGCAGCAGTGTTTTAAAGTAAACCCTTAATATCAGATCCCAATCCCCAGTTTCAATTTGCTTTCAATGGAAAGGACATTAGAGTTTATAAAATACTCCTTGATTACTTTTTTGAAGGCCTGAAATCTTGACATGTCCATGACTTGCTCGCACTGCATCAATATACAGTGGTTGAAAGAGCAATACCCATCGTGAACATTGCCACATTGACTTATAGAATCATGCCCTTGAGAAAAAGCCAGAGAGAAAAAAGGAGCGCCAGGCAGTGACAAAAATGAAATAGAACTGTCATCTGGCAGTTCTTCATAGTCCGTCAAGGAAACTATTAAAGATGTACAAAGAGCCAGAGAGCGCTGGGGTAAAGGTTGTGCAACCAGCACTTCAAGGGCAGGTCACCGCCTGCGGCTGGGGACTCAGGGAAAAGCCTGGCCTGGCTGCTGAGCGGGTGCTCCCTCGGCCAAAGGATGATGTTTCCCACTCCAAGGTGGTTGGGCAGGAGGAATTTAAAATATGTTGTAAATTAACTTGTAAGGACATCCTTTTTCTAGCAGCAGGTGTGCAGATTATTCCAGGTCTGGTTTGGGAACTATAGGAAGATACTGCCTGGGGTTGGGGAAGCCAGGTTCAAATATATCAGCCCGCCGGTTACCAGTTTGCAACATCTTTGCCAATTGTTTTTCAGTTTTCCCTTTCTCACAGAAAGGACAAAGGAAATCGGAATCCGTTCTTTATCTTTTTCATCCTTCACACCTGCTCTATTTCCTTAGCCAATATTCTGCGCCTCTTTCTGTGTCCTCCTCATTGGAAAGCTTCCTGAAGCCTAAAGCCATCAGGTCAGATCTGATTTGTTGGCCAATGGTTAGTTTGTATGGAAAAAGTAGTGGGTCCTCATGGAGATCGAGTGGGATTTTCCAGAAACTTCTCTACCTAAATCCTCCCTTTCTCCCCCCACCACACACACATTCTGCCCTGAGGACCATCCATATCAGTTTTTCCCAGGGAATGTCAATGTTCCTGAGGCCTTTGTTTATCCCTCAAATTATTTTAACATAATTTCCCCCAGGGGAGGAGGAGTAAATGATGTCACATTTAGGCATTTAGGAGAGGTATTTGGAAACGGGGAGGCCTTACCCTTCTTTTCATATCACTCAACATAGATCCCTATCAATCAAAATAGAATTGGAGAAATTACCTAAAAATGGAATAAACTCAACCATCACACTGTGTAAAACATTGCTGACCAGTATATTTTGTCCCTAAATCTCATTATAATTTGGGACTTAAAGAAAGTGGTAAGTCATTTTGAATAGGCAAGGCAATAGAAAGATATAATTGTATACATTAAAAGGTTAGATTTAGCCATATGTAGTAATTAAATCCCTACATGGGTATGAGAATAATGGAAATTCAAGTTTTATTGATTTTTGTTTTGTAAAAAAAATCATATTTTTTATGGCCATTTAAGCTCAAAATCTGGGTGTGTGTGGAGAAAGAGAGAAGCCACTCTTAACAGGCAGGCCTCTCTAGAAGACATTTTACTTCTGGATGCAATTAAAGTGTTCACATAATCTAAGAAAAGGAGGAAACTTTTTAAAGTCCTATTTTGAGGGTGGAGGATGAAGAAAAGCTTGTCATGATCTCCTTTTCTATTAATGATCTGATAGTCATTTTAAATCTAACATGCTATTCTTTATCCCAAATATTTATTTTTTCCAACAGAGAGTACCATGCCTAGAATAATTTTTGGCTTTTCTTCTAATATGGTTTTCATTCTAAGCTACACTATAGTTTAGGGGGCTGTTTGTGAGGTATTTCTTTCAGGATTGTCATATCCAAAACGTGTACCATAGCTTAGAATTGTAAGGATATTATATATTTGTAATAGTAATGATTTTTACAGTTTCACTAATCCGTCATGCAGATGGACTTATTATTTTCTTTTTTTTTTTCTTTTTTTTTTTTTTTTATTTATGATAGGCACACAGAGAGAGAGAGAGAGAGGCAGAGACACAGGCAGAGGGAGAAGCAGGCTCCATGCACCGGAAGCCCGACGTGGGATTCGATCTCGAGTCTCCAGGATCACGCCCTGGGCCAAAGGCAGGCGCTAAACCGCTGCGCCACCCAGGGATCCCTGGACTTATTATTTTATTCTAAGCTTCCCCTATATTCATTTAGCAAGACCAAACATACAGTTTCAACTCAAAAGATTTTTTTTCTCGTAACATTAAAAGGTATGTTGGAGAATTCAATTTACAAACTTGGCAACAGATATAACTCCAACAAATAATATAATACCAAAAATATCAGTTACAAAAGCGTAATATAAAAGGAGTAATTTCCTGCTGAGTGGCAGGTATGGAAACCTGCTACAGAATTTAATCATTTTGAACAGATCATTAGGGGGCCATCACCACAATTGTCCTTAAATACTTTTCCTTGTGACCCAAAGCTCCTGCTTGTGAGTTTAAGAGAATGGCCTCTTAACAAAAGAAACTGATACTGCCCTCTGGAAATTTACTTTTCAAAGGGATGCGAGGCAATAGGTATACATAACATTTAATTCACATATTACAGTTTCGTGGGGGTTTTTGGAAGGTAGTGCTTTTAAATATGTTTCTTTTATTTTTATTCCCCACTTACTGTAATCTAAATAAAAACATGTGTAGCATTCATGAAAACTGAGAGGAATACTATTATTTTCCCCTTTTTACAAATGTGGAAACTGAGGCACAGCTGTGTGAGGTCTCATAACTGGTAACAGCAGAATCAGGATCTGAACCCCAGATCATTTGACTCTAGAGCCTGTGCTCGTTTCCTACATTACAAATTGAAATTTATGTGTGAGTTCACAAATATGGCCACAGAGCTCTCAAAATCAATTCTAGGATATAAACAATGGACTGGAACCATGTATTCTTATGTTAAAGGTATCACGTGGATAATGACTATAAAGGTGATTTATGAAAGAAGAGCATGATGTGCATTGGCATTATTGAAGAAAATGTTTAAGGAAGGTGGAATCTGAGAATGAGCAAAATCTAGATGAGCTGAGATTGGAGTGCAGGAAATAAAGTGAATACAGGCACATGGGTGCAAGTTTGACATATAGGTTTTTGGGGAACAGAGAGTTGTAAATTATCCCAATCTGATCCTTATTTTAATTTAACCCCAAATATTGCATGGGATATACTCAGGTTAAAAAAATGTGATTTATCTGATATTTAAATTTATCTGGACAGCTGGTACTTTTAGTTGCTAAATCTGACAATTTTACATACCACTTAAATTTACCTGATTTTTTTTTTTTTTTTTTTGTGCTATCTATCCTCCCCTACCCACATGCAAGAATATATGCGCCTCCAAGCAGGAATCTCACTTGTCTTGTTCTCACATCTGCTCCCTATATGTATGATAATGCCTGACACTCATAGATGCTTAATAGATATTTGTGAATGAAAGGGAAAAAGTTTTTTTCCACTAAGTATTTACTTATTTAATTCCAAAGTTGCCACATTTGAAAGCAGAGAGACAAAAAAAAAAAAAATTTTTTTTTAGATGGGAATGAGGGATGAGGTAAAAAGAGGAAGTAAGCATGAAAATACAAACCTCAATAAACTGGAAAGGAGAAAATGCACAGCACTTTTAGAGGGACTGTGGAGAGGAGTAAGAGGAAGGGGAGAGAGGAAGAGGAGCCGGGGAAGCCCTTACCTGGAGGAATGGGAGGTAGGGAAAGGTAAGGGGAACAATATCAGTTTGTTTTAATAATTTTACTGAAATGACAATGCAAAATCCTTAAATCCTTACCCTTTTTTTTTTTTTTTTTTTTGACTACACTTTTTAAAAGAGAGAGAGAGGCCCTCTTAAACTCCTCTGGAACATGATGTAGATGGAAAATGACATGAATAGCAACAGATGTTCTCCTTATAACTCTTTCCTTTTTTTTTTCCAAAATACCAAGATGGATTAGAAATGTGCAAAACAAAAGAGTCAAACTAACCCAAATTCTTCTAATTCTCTAATTGCAGAAACAGGGCTGTAACCAATTTTACTTTTTTTTTAGTTTAAAAAAGGGGAATAATTTTATCCAGACTAGTACTTCCATCTTTCAGCCTATGAAATATAATATTGTAGAGTTACTCTGAACTAAAAGTCAAATTTCAGTTGATACACATTTAGGCTGTTTAAACAATGGTCTTATAGGTGTATTTAGAGGCTTCATGACCAAAATTGAATACTACAGACTTTTCCTAACTCATTAATTTGAAAAACAGAATTCTTTTAAACTGTTTCTCTCGTAGTTTTTTCTTATGTATTTGGCACCTGCCATTCTTCATTTATAGGAGAATCTAGCATAAGATGGCATCTGATTTAGCACAAAATAGTACATTACACAATTTTAGCTTGATATGTCAACATTTTATGATGTTCAGTAAATACCATCATGATTTCCAGATGTCTCACCACCTGAATCAGATTTAAATCATGGTGAAATCTTTGATACAGATGCCTGAGAAATAAAGAGGAACATATATGTTCAAATATATCATCTCAGCCCAAGCTCAAAGAATAACTTCTCTCTAGCCAGGTTGCCAATTTCAAAACACACTTAAAATATCCTCCATAAAGGAACTGTATCCTACCCTCTCCTGTCCGTATAAGTGCAGCAACATTTGCCTCCTTTGTCCCTGAGGTCCACCAATGGGATTAGCAATGCTTACTGTCATGAGCACTACTGGTAGACAGAAGTGACAACTCAATTAAATCAAATTACTAAATAACTCTTGAACAATGAGTTCATAGAAGATAAGATACTCCAAAGGTTGCAAAGGGGTGATGTCTACAATCCCTGCCTTCAGGAAGCTCAGCCAAAATGTCAAAATGACAGGTAACTATGACCAAGTTAACTTCTTACAATATTTAATGAAGTATTAACTTAAGAGACAGTGAAGAGATATACATATATGCATTTGGACAATAAATTGAGGCAGAAAGAGTCCGCATTGTAAAGGGAAAGATAATGGCAGAAGGAGAAATATAAGAAGAATGATGAGAAGTAATGGAACACAACTAGCCTCTCCCTTCTCATGTGTTATGGCATTTTTAAAAATATTTTATTTATTCATTCATTTGAGAGAGAGTGAGAGAGAGAACCCAAGTGGGGGGGGGGGGGGCTGCAGAAGGAGGAGAAGCAGACTCCCTACTGAGCAGGCAGCCTGATATATGGCAGATCCCAGGATGCTGGAATCATGACCTGAGCCCAAGGCAGATGTTTAACCAACTGAGCTACCCTTGTACCCCCATTTGTTACAGTATTCAGTGCCTAATTCCAACTAGTTGGTTTATAAATTGAAATGCATATCTTTGTTTTATTATTGCCTTTGGTTGGTACCACCCAGAACTAGTGTATATACTACAACTATATAACAAAATAAATTATGAAGATCATCTTTATAGCTTCCTAAATCCAGAAGAGAGTGAGAAACACAGTAGGTGCTTGCTAAATGTTTGTCAGTTATCTAAATGGTGAAACACTATTATTGATTTAGAAATGAAGCTAAGATCCAGACATGTATCCATTAAATAGAATTTCCCAAAGCATATTCTGTATGATGGTAATTCAGTTAGATGTACTATTGAGACAGAGAGACGACTGAAATATATTGAGAATTGTGAATTAAAATATACTGAGGGAACATACATACTCACACTCCCTTTTTAGATATTCATCATGCTTGTTAATGATAGTTCTTCTAGTTTCAGAGTGGAAAAAAAATTATAATGCAGCTAAGACCCCTGATTTTTAAAAATATACACTAGCTTTGGCACAAATAAAATAGTAAAGGGAGGCATTTCATAAAATAGCAATCTGATTTGCATATAATTATTTGATTGGTACATATTTTGTGGGTAATGTGGTCACTCTATGGCATTCAAAGAACACATAAATCATTGGGATCAGGAAGTCAGTCGTTTTTGGCCTTAAAGCATTCCATCCTATGCCTAAAATGAAGTTTTGAGTAAATTTCAAAATAGTCAAGAATATGTCAATACTAAAGAATATGGCAGCTCTCATGTACTACACATATATGTGTACAATACATATATTTACAACTATCAGCCCATCTTATCCAAATTAGCTAGGTATGCCAAGATGGGCTAATTTTGGTAATAACAATGAAGTATCAAATTCACCATCTAGTACAAGTTTATGTGAGGCCATATGCAACATCATATAAACTTAATGTTCTGCAAAACAGGTACAGAAAAGTCTTGATCATAGTGGTAAAAAATCAAGAAGTCACTTCTCTTGCCTTATAAATTATGTGAGGTAAGCCTTGTGTTTAAGCTCTGCTGTTGTGAGTGAGTGTGCTATAGAGATACTTTCAATTATCCTTTTGATTTCTGGAGACCAGATACTTCATAGTTGACAACTATGCACAAGCTTTTAACCAAATTACAAATTATTAGATGAATGTTCAATTTTAAGTGATTGTGGGCCATGGGGCATAATACTTCAATGAGTGAGACAGAGACTCAGCTCTTGGTTGGTTACCTAGTATTTAACTAGCTAGTGAGAGATCCTTGGCCTTTTTTTTTTTTTTTTTTTTTTTTGCATCCCCTGACCCTCAGCATATTACTTGTCATTACTTGTTTTGAGTAGTTTTTCAAAAAGTGTGATTCTTTTGATGTATTAATAAACAAACCATGTTTGTTTTGATTTTGTATTCCCAGTGCCCAGATCAAGGCTACATATATACCAGGTGCTAGGTAAATAGTTATATTTAACAATGAATATTAATCAAAGAGGTGCTTCAGACTACCCATCTCTTAATATTAGATAGCAGAGATAACAGTGCTTTGTGATTGTGCAGTCCTGAAAATGTCATCACAAGCATCTTCCTGGGTTAATTACAACCTCAGGAGACCCTATATCCAAGTTGCTTATCTGATATACTTTAGGATTATAGGAAACATCTGTGGAAGTTCCATAATAACCATCTGCAAATCCCTACCTTTGCTTGACTATTTAGAAAGGCTTAAAATATATTAGATAACATTGCAGTTCCATTTTTTTAAATATTTTATTCATTTATTTATTTGAGAGAGAGAGAGAGAGAGAGAGTGTGTGTGTGTGTGTGTGTGTGTGTGTGAAGGGAGGAGGGACAGAGGAGGAGGGAGAGGGACAAGTAGACTCCTCACTGAGCATACAGCAGACAGAACTCAGGCTCACTACTCTGACACCATGACCTGAGCCAAAACCAAGAGTTGGACACTTAACCCACTGAGCCATACAGGCACCCCTACAACCCAGTACCTTAAGGCCTTAAGACAGTGTTTACCAGCTTTAATCATTAGTGGGCCAACACCATGAGTGCCCAATCCCTAAGCTCCAGGGCATCTTACAATTGCAATTGTAACTCATATGGCCTGGATGGATTACCATGGCACTGCCTACATTATACTTATCCTAAGCACTATTTTCCATAAAATGCACTGAATTCAACAAACTTTTATTAAATAAATATTTCCTATGTGCCAAATATCATCCACTAAAAGTAATTATAACTCACAGCATTTCTTCTTGGGAACTTCTATTCTAGAATGGATACATTTTAAAAATGTAATATGTCATTAAGGGATATGTGAACTAGATTTTGCCATAATAGTTTAGCATAACGAAACACTCTAATAATGAGTGTCTTTAAAATAATACACATTAAAAAGATAATAATATGCATTTACTTCCTTCATGAGTCTGTGGGTCCTTTATTTAGGGCTTGGCTGTTCAGCTCTTCTAGTCTCCACTGAATTTGTCACCCTCTCTGACATTTCCCACTCATTTCCTCTCATTTCCCCTTTCACCATTCATTCCCTGAATGAATGAAACCATATGTTTGTCCTTCTCTGATTGACTTACTTCACTCAGCATAATACCCACCAGTTCCATCACGTTGAAGCTAATGGTGGGTATTCTTCATTTCTAATGGCTGAGTAATATTCCACTTTATACATAGACCACATCTTCTTTATCCATTCATCTGCCGAAGGACATCATCGCTCCTTCCACAGTTTGGTTATTGTGGACATTGCTGCTATGAACATTGGGGTGCAGAGGTCCCAGCATTTCACTGCATCTGTATCTTTGGGGTAAATCCCCAGTAGTGCAATTGCTGGGTCATAGGGTAGCTCTATTTTTAACTCTTTGAGGAACCTCCACACAGTTTTCCAGAGTGGCTGTACAAGCTCACATTCCCACCAACAGTGAAGAGGGTTCCCCTTTCTCCACATCCTCTCCAACATTTGTTGTTTCCTGTCTTGTTCATTTTTCCCATTCTCACTGGGGTGAGGTGGCATCTCATTGTGGTTTTGATTTGTATTTCCCTGATGGCAAGTGATGCAGAGCATTTTCTCATATGTGTGTTGGCCATGCCGATGTCTTCCTCTGTGAGATTTCTCTTCATGTCTTTTGCCCATTTCATGATTGGATTGTTTGTTTCTTTGCTGTTCAGTTTAATAAATTCTTTATAGATCTTGGATACTCGTCCTTTATCTGATATGTCACTTGCAAATATCTTCTCCCATTCTGTAGGTTGTCTTTTAGTTTTGTTGAACATTTCTTTTGCTGTGCAGAAGCTTTTTATCTTAAGTCCCAATAGTTCATTTTTGCTTTCGTTTCCCTTGCCTTCATAGATGTATCTTGCAAGCAGTTGCTGTGGCCAAGTTCAGAAAGGGTGTTGCCTGTGTTTTCCTCTAGGATTTTGATGGAATCTTGTCTCACATTTAGATCTTTCATCCATTTTATCTTTGCATATGATGTAAGAGAATGGTGTAGTTTCATTCTTCTGCACATGACTGTCCAATTTTCCCAGCACCATTTATTGAAGAGACTGTCCTTTTTCCAGTGGATAGTCTTTCCTGTTTTGTTGAATGTTAGTTGACCATAGAGTTGAGGAGCCTTTTCTGTGTTCTCTATTCTGTTCCATTGATCTACGTGTCTGTTTTTGTGCCAGTACCACACTGTCTTGATGACCACAGCTTTGTAGTACAACCTGAAACCCGGCATTGTAATGCTCCTGGCTCTGGTTTTCTTTTTCATATTCCTCTGGCTATTTGGGGTCTTTTCTGATTCTACACATATCTTAAGATGATTTGTTCCAACTCTCTGAAGAAAGTCCATGGCATTTTGATAGGGATTGCATTAAATGTGTAAATTACCCTGGCTAGCATTGACATTTTCACAATATTAATTCTTCCAATCCATGAGCATGGAATATTTTTCCATCTCTTTGTGTCTTCCTCCATTTCTTTCAGAAGTGTTCTATAGTTTTTAGCATATAGATCCTTTACCTCTTTGGTTAGGTTTATTCCTAGGTATCTTATGCTTTTGGGTGCAATTGTAAATGGGACTGACTCCTTAATTTCTCTTTATTTGTTGTCATTATTAGTGTATAGAAATGCCACTGATTTCTGGACATTGATTTTGAATCCTGCCACATTGCCAAATTGCTGTATGAGTTCTAGCAATCTTGGGGTGGAATCTTTTGGGTTTTCTATGTACAGTATCATGTCATCTGTGAAGAGAGAGAGTTTGACTTCTTTGCCAATTTGAATGCCTTTTATTTTTGTTATCTGATTGCTGAGGCTAGGACTTCCAGTACTATGTTGAATAGCAGTGGTGAGAGTGGACATCCCTGTCTGGTTCCTGATCTTAGGGGAAAGGCTCCCAGTGCTTCCCCATTGAGAATGATATTTGCTGTGGGCTTCTCGTAGATGGCTTTTAAGATGCTGAAGAATGTTCCCTCTATCCCTACACTCTGAAGAGTTTTTATCAGGAACGGGTGCTGTATTTTGTCAAATGCTTTCTCTGCATCTATTGAGAGGATCATATGGTTCTTGTTTTTTCTCTCGTTGATATGATCTATCACGTTGATTATTTTATGAGTGTTGAACCAACCTTGCATCCTGGGGATAAATCCCACTTGGTCATGGTGAATAATCTTCTTAATGTACTATTGGATCCTATTGGCGAGTATATTGTTGAGAATTTTTCCATCTGTGTTCATCAGGGGTATTGGTGTATAATTCTCCTTTTCTGTGTGGTCTTTCTCTGGTTTTGGAATTAAGGTGATGTTGGCCTCATAAAACGAATTTGGAAGTATTCCATCCCTTTCTATCTGTCAGAACGGCTTTAGTAGAATAGGTATGGTTTCTTCTTTAAAAGTTTGATAGAATTCCCCTGGGAAGCCATCTGGCCCTGGACTTTTGTGTCTTAGAAGGTTTTAGATGACTGCTTCAATTTCTTCCCTGGTTATTGGCCTGTTCAGGTTTTTTATTTCTTCCTGTTCCAGTTTTGGTAGTTTGTGGTTTTCCAGAAATGCGTCCATTTCTTCTAGATTGCCTAATTTATTGGCATATAGCTGCTTATGTTTTTAAAATCGTTTGTATTTCCTTGGTATTGGTTGTGATATCTCCTCTTTCACTCATGATTTTATTAATTTGAGTCTTTTTTCTTTTTAATAAGGCTGGCTAATGGTTTTTTTATCTTATTAATTCTTTCAAAGAACCAACTTCTGGTTTTGTTGATATGTTCAAAGTTCTTCTGGTCTCTATTTCATTGAGTTCTACTCAAATCTTTATTAACTCTATTTTTCTGCTTGGTGTAGGTTTTATTTGCTGTTCTTTCTCCATTTCCTTTAGGTGCAAGGTTAGCTTGTGTCTTTGAGTTTTTTTCCAATTTTTTGAGGGAGGCTTGTATTGCAATGGATTTCCCCCTCAGGATGGTTTTTGTTGTATCCCAAAGATTTTGAATGGTTGTATCTTCATTTTCATTAGTTTCTATGAATCCTTTCAATTCTTCTCTAATTTCCTGGTTGACCTATTCATCTTTTAGCAGGATGCTCTTTAACCTCCACATGTTTGAGTTTCTTCTAAATTTCTTCTTGTGATTGAGTTCTAGTTTCAAAGCATTGTGGTCTGAAAACATTCAGGGGACAATCCCAATCTTTTGGTATCGGTTGAGACCTGATTTGTGACCCAGTATGTGGTCTATTCTGGAGAAAGTTCCATGTGCACTTGAGAAGAATGTGTATTCAGTTGCGTTCAGAAACAAAGTTCTGTAAATATCTGTGAAATTCATCTTGTCCAGTGTATCATTTAAAGCTCTTGTTTCTTTGGTGATGTTGTGCTTATAAAATCTGTCATTTGTAGAAAGTGCTGTGTTGAAGTCTCCTACTATTAGTGTATTATTATCTAAGTATCTCATTCACCCTCATCGTTAGAACCTCTAGTTTGGATTGCATCTCATTTAACTGATTTTTAATTTCGGCCTGATTAGATCTAAATTCTGCAGTCATGAAGTCTCTTGATTCCTTTATGCTTTTTTCCAGAGCCACAGTAGCTTTATAATTGTGGTTCTGAATTGGCTTTCTGATATCAAATTGTCAGAAATTTGTAACTCTGTGACAGAGAGTACTGTTCCTGATTCTCTCTTTTGTGGTGAGTTCTTCATTCTGGTCATTTTGCTCAGTGCAAAGTGGCTGTATGAGTGGGTTGAGTGAAGAATATCAACCATGACCTAAGTAAATTTCACCCTAGATGATTCTGATGAGGTCAGAGACCAGAAATTGAAAACAAAGATCAGAAAGAAATAAAACAAAAGGACCACTAAAGTGAAAAACATGTTTTAAAACAGAGTAGTAAAAAATAAAAGGCCAAGATCCCAAAGAAGAAGAAAAAAAGAGAAAAAAGCAAAAGTAAAGAGGGAAAAAAAGAATAAAAAAAAAGTGGTGGGCTTGGAGATGGTGGTGGTGACGAAATTGTAGTGGAGGGAGAATGTAGTCTACCTGAGGGGTCCTAGAGGGTGATCCTCTTGGTTCTGAGTGTATTTTGTTCTGTATGTTAGAAGATGCTCAATCCCAAATTTATATAAACCAGCAATACTTGTAGAAGGCCCCAACATTGACCACCAAAACATAAACAAGATAAAAGAGAGGCAGAATGGGAATGAAGAGAGAATATAATCTCACAGAATGAACCAGCACGGTATACCACTTGGTTCTGGGTGCTTGCTGGTCATGTTTTAGAAGGTAGTAACTTCCACCATTGTAGAACAAAATGAGGCAGAGATAAGAAAACACACACACACACACACACACACACACCATATCTTTTTTATCTCCCAAAATTGAGTATGTTAAGGGAATCTAGAAGTGGAAAATATATCTAGGACCTGTAATTGTAGAAAAAAGGAAGAAACTTAAAAATGAAGAGGAAAAAAAGAAGAAACTTTAAAATGAAGAGGTGGTAAAATATTGTAGTTAAGGTGGGAAAAGAGAAAAAAATGGAAATTTACAGTCTGATATAAAAACAAGTTGTGCTGGAAAAAGGAAGAAGAAAAAGAATCGGAGGGGTACCCTCTGGTTCTATGTACCGTAAATCCCATGACTTCCTTTGGAGCTTTCCAGCACTGCTTGGTCAAGAACTTGCTCTTTCCCTGTTCTTCCAGCTGGTCTTCTGGGGGAGGGGCTGATATGCTGACTCTCAGGTGTGTGCACCTGGGGAGCTGCCCCATCCCCTGCCGGGTGCCAGATTCAGGTGCGCTGTTGACCCCTGAGGCCTCCTACCCCACCCCTCACCCCCCACCCTCCCACCCCGCAGCCCGCCTCTCCTAGGCACACGGGAAACCAGGAGGAAAAACCACACTGGCGGTGGCCAGATCTCCAGCTCTGAGGTCAGCTCCCTGTGGGGACCTCCCCGCAGCTCCCAGTCCACACTGGCCTAGGTGCTCCTGGGGCGGTGGGGGCACTGCTTTGCACAGCTTGGGGGCACCGGGTGGCAGGAGAGTCCTCGCTGTCCTGTGCCCTCCCCGCTTCCCCTGGGGGCCCCACAGCAGGAGATCCTCCCCGTCCTTGCCCTCCCCACCTCCACCTGTCCTGCAGGATCCCCGGCTGTGCCCACCTGGCGCCCTGGGATCCAGGGCCTGTACTGCTAGAATTGTGCTCTGGGGCCGCAGCTCCGAAGGCAGCAAGGTGCAGCCCTCTCCACCCGGAGCCCCGCCTGACCGACCAGCTTCTCCCCGAGGCTCTCCTGGAGGCTCCGCGGCCCCTCCTGCGGTTCTGCCCGCTTTCCCTGCTGAGCCCCTTCCACCCGGGAAGAATCCAGTGTGGATTTTTAAAGTTCCTGCGTCTCCAGGGCAGGGCTCTCCTGTCCCTTCCTACCTTGTTAGAAGCAAAAACCCTTCTCTTTCTAGCGTTCAGGCTGTTCTCTCTTTAAATCTCAGGTCGAATTTGTAGGTGTTCAGGATGGTTTGACAGTTATCCAGGTAAGTTGGTGGGGCCGGGTGGGGTGAGGACCCTACTCCTCCGTCATCTTGCACCCCTTCTCCAGTATCTTTGAATGATAGGAGCTGATAGGATCTGATGATAGGATCTAACTTAGGTTCTTAAAGCTTCTTTCTGAGTCCCATAGGGAGCAATGGCAGAGAGGCAAGGGTAGAGCAGGGAGGCCAGTCAGGAGACTGGGATCTTAACCTAGCAGTGACATCATGGTAGATGGGTCATGAGTATAGTGAACACAGTGAGATGGGGTACTGGATATTTCTAAGATACTACTAACAGGATTTACTAAAACTTCAGGTTTGGAATGCTAGTTGATATATCAACACACACACACACACTATATATATATTATATATATTATTATATATATAATATATAATATATATTATGTATTATATATATAATCAATCATTCATTAAAACATGTACATATTTATTTTAAGATTTTATTTATTTATTTGAGAGAGTGCATGGGAGAGCACAAGCAGAGGGGCAGAGGGGGGGAAAAGCAGGCTCCCCACTGAGCAGGGAGCCTGATGTGGGACTGGGTCCCAGGACTTTGGGATCATGAGCTGAGCTGAAGGCAAACACTTAATTGACTGAGGCACCCAGGCACCCCCCAAATATGTACATGTTTAAAAGAAAAAATGTTCATCTTCATGGCACCTAACATCATCTCCTGTGTTTCCAGGGGGTGGTCTGTGAGAACCACACTTTAGAAAATCCTGTTTTGCCTTTATACAAACATTTAGATTAGTCACTCAAGTTAAAAACCCTAACATGAATCAAATGGTCAAGGACCCTTGGATTAAAAGGTCACAGACTCTTCAATGTTCTTGGTGACCCAAAATAGAAACTCGAAATAACTGACAATTTTACTAAAACCTTGCAAAAGAAAAGTTCTCTTTTCCTCCATTAGTGAAAAAGGAAATGCTCTGTTTGTTGACTTCATCACAGAAAAATCTGGGATTGATTCCCTGCATCAGGAAAATTTTCTCAAATGCTTAATAACCAAGGTTTTATTTCCTTGGTATATAATGTTGGGAACTGATAAGTGGCTAAAGAGTTCTTTCTTGTGGGAATAGAGGCACATGCAAGTCTGAAAGTTACAAGTGCCTACTGCACTTGTAGTAGGAACTCAGAGGATGGAGTACTGCCCCCACCCCCTAAAAATTATAAGAATCTAAATATGTTTTATTCTTGCTGTCACTTTATTTTATTAAAATGAAAAGTAGTGTTCACAGGTATTAAATTTTCATTTTGCCCCAGAAAAAAAGTGAAATTTTCTGCAAAAAATATAAATTTCCACAGCAGCAACTTCATAAAAATGTATGATCTTGCCCCTCAGGGTGCCTCCTCACTTGTTTGAAATGAAAAGCTGTTTGTACTCATGGTTGGAAATACACACATCAGGAAAAATTAATCATGCAAATATTTGCAAAGTAGGAACAGTAATTGTTGGGAGCCTCTGCTGTGAGATGCCACCCAATACCACAGATAATGCTGGTAGAGGAGGCCAAAGGACAACCCATTTGAACAAAGCCAGGACAGAAGCCCATCTACAGACTGACAGTACTATCAAAAACATCCTGGATATGCTCCCTCAGAAACTAAGTTTTAACAATCATATTGCCAAACATTATCAGAGATAAAATAGGTTTTATTACACATCTGCAAATGCTACAGTGGTAAAACAAGATTTAGAAATTAGAACTGACATTTCTTGTGGAAGGTGGCTATTTGCTCCTTCCATGTTCTTCCTATCTTTATCTAAGGAATATTATTATGGGGCTTCAGGTTTATTTTGCTTTATAGTTTTTCAAGGAGAGGGGTACTGTTTTTTTTTTAAGTCAATGTTAACGTTAATGGGAATTCTAATTTAAAATGAAATGTAACTGTCATTACATGAAAGGAGGATAGAACAGTTGACTGTTTCCACTGGAAGAATGTTACCCAGATTATTGGGAAGGTACTTTGCTGAGTCATAGGATGGCTCTGTGTGACCTGGAACATGATGCTGGGTCTCTCTGCATGCTGGACACGAGACTTGCCTACAGCCCAGACAACTCTCTATGTGTATCTGTGCCTACAGCTCTCTACCATCCCTTATAAGGGATGGAAGGGGAAAGATAGCAAATCGGAAGTTCCTAATGCTACTGACTACATAATGAGCAGGGCTTAGGGAAAAAGTTAGATCTGGGGCTTTTTTTTTTTTTTTTTCAAAAATTGTTAAGAATCTCCAGATGGAAATAGGAGATCATTAAGCAAGCATGGGCCCCATCTGACTGAACAGGTACATCACAGACCTATGAAGTTAGTTTGGATTCCTAATATAAGAAGTATAGTAGTCTTCAATACATGAATTTAATGTCACCTTTTTGATACTCAAGCCAAACTGCTCATAGGATATTTCCTATCTGGAAGGAGGGAACTGGGGGCTCACTTAGACAGGTCGGTTCAAGAAATATATTTATTAGGGCTTTATGGATTGGGTGTTTTGAGAACTACAGAGTCTTTGTGCTGTCTTTTAATTTCCGATTTGAAATGGCCATCTTGGGAAAAAGGTAAAATCCAGCCTTAAAGCTGCTAACCATTAGACGTCTTTATGTCTTACTAGAAATTTGAAGGCCACAAGCAGCTGCTAAGTCACCCAACAGCCTCCACTGCACATGTGATCATGGCAGCATCAACGCCATGCCAGGAGACTCATGCTAAGACTCCTCCTCTGATTCACTCTGATCTTGGGTTTTCTCATCTTCAGTAATTTTATATAAACATCTATTATCCATTTCAGATATGTGTCTCACAGAAGGAATGAGAAATTACCAGAAACAATACAGTCCAATCACTCAAAAAGATAAATAAAATGACAGCATAGGCAAAAAGAAAATGGTACTTCAGGTATAGGCTTTTTGCTGAACCTCCACTTGTTTTCTGATTTTCTTTTAGTGATGCTAAAGGATGATTTCCTGAGCATCCGAACCACTTCCCACCACTACAGAATATATTCAATAATTATAGTGATTGCTACTTACAGTGATCAAGTTTTCTTGTTGTGATAAAACTCTGCCAACTTTTGAAGTAAGAGAGAAAGTTATTTTGTTTTTTGGGTTTTGTGTGTGTGTGTGTGTGTGTGTGTGTGTGTATAAATATAAGACACAGTTTCACAAACAGATGCCCCTTCATCTATCCAATCTGCTCAGGACACCAATGTTCACAATGTAAAACTCAGATAAATAAGAGATGAGATATTCTTCTCACCTTCCTACTATTACTCAGTATATATATCTTCAAGACTGACCATGGTGACCAAGCTGTGCTGTTTTCACCCATGAAGGAGGAGGAGGAAACAGCATGACCTTGCCCTCACCCTCAGCTCCAGTGACCCTCTGACTGGGTATTAAATGAATTCTAAACAGTCAACTCTCCATTATCTGCACTGTCAATCCTCTGGTGTGAATCTTGCTTTGATGTTTTACTGGAATAATTACGCTTGATATGTAGACACCATTAACTATCTTTTGTTTATTTTTACATCCTGATGCAGCCTGCCACACCAGCAGGAGGACTTCAAAACCCCACCTTCAGGTACTTTCTCCAACTAAATAGAGTCAACTCAAGGAGACAAATCAAGTTTTATTCAAGCTGATTCATCACATGAACTTTCAGTCAGAAAGATGGCACAGAGTAGGGAGCAGGGAACGACCACGAGTGTAAGGAGTAGAGTGGAGTAGAACTTTCAGCTTCTCTGATCAACTGCAGGGCATCACCTCACAGCTGCATGATGGAGTTCATTGTACAGACATGACTCCTACCAAAAGAACAAGGCTGACTTCAGAAATGATGGACAGCAAGAAAGAAGTCACAATATTTAGGATTGTGCTAATTCCACAAGCATCACTATCAGGAACCTCCAAGACACTAAGTGAAAACTATCTGATTTTCACTTAACTAAGCTTGTAGAAAATCTTGCGCTGGAGATTCCTTATTTCACTTGTTTTCACTCTTCATGAGATGCAGGGGACCAGGGGGAGAATATAAAACTAAAAGGAGTCAAAATGAAAGAAGCAGTCTCAGCCAGCAGCCTTAGTGTGCATCTCCCATGTGAGTAAACAACACACAAGAAGCTTCTGCTTTTTAAACTACAGAAGACACTGGGTTATGGGCTCTTTCTGTAATGATTGCTTAGAAGTTGGGAACTTCAGTTTCTATCACTGATTTAATGTATCATAAATTCACAGAACGTCACAGTAATCCTTATGATTGAGGGTACCTGTGATGTCAAATGCTGAAACTACGTGATCCTGGACCATCCTATTCCCCTCCAATTAGCCAAATAATGCAAAAAATAAATGGATAGACATTGCCTGTCAGAGGCTCTTACCCAGGAAAAAAAGTAACTGTCACACCATTGCAAAGGCCTGCCTTGATCCTCACCAGTTTAGCTGGGAACACCAGAAATCCATTTAGATTTTGGTATCTTATTGATGATATAAATTAACTGATTTCTGGAGGCCTTTATGTCTAGAGGGGGATGTCGAATTGCCGTGAGGAAGGGCAGATCAAATCACAGAAGACAATGTTATTAGTCCAAAATGTTACACCCATTGCCTTGTTCTTCTCACCCACTGTTACTTAGGAGACAATACATTTTTCCAATTTGCAAAAAAAAGCAGAGACAATGTTAATCATCCAAACTAGACCCTTCAACTGTAGAGCTGAACTTTCCTACAGGCAATGCTGCAGACTTCTGAAAAGTTCAGGGTTCTCTCTAATTAACTGTCTAAAGGGAAAAGAGAGGATTTAATACTTTATTTTGCCAATCCCAAAACATCAGTGGTCTGGCCATAGCTCTTGCATCACTGGGTCTGCACACCTACCTGCTCTATCTTGTTAGGAACTTTTTGGTCTTTCATATGACAATGACTTGCAATGTGTAGTCACTGTCTCCTGGCAGGGAATAAGGAGGGGAGAGAGGGAAAAAAGCCCAGCAATTACTGTGCAATACTCAAATCTGCCTGCCAACAGGAGAACAGTGATTTGTGAGACACATCAAGAGGTGCTGGCAAGATCAATCTTCGGAGATCCCTCTGATAGAGGAATAATGAGTTGACAAAGACCAATGTTCAGTTGGGTCCAAGCCCAATAAGATTACTGTTCAGCATCATCAATATTGTCTCTGTTTGGAACTGACACAATCAGACTGGAATCAATTGTATTTTCCACAGCACTGTCACACATGATTTTTAACTTTGGCTCACAACTCTGTAGAGGAGCTTGCAGATGTTGGCAGATTTTTGCTAACTTACGGATGTCATTATTAAGTAGGAGTTGCACCCCACAGTAATTTGTGGTTCTGCAGTGTTTCTCTGAGGTCTGTATATTGAAGAGAGAAGACAAGGAGGAAGCGAAGGAGGAGACGAGAGATTAATGAGAGGGATTTTTCTGTTTAGTTCCCTCCTTTTGTTTTTGGTTTTTTGTTTTGTTTTGTTTTGTTTTGTTTTTGGTGTAATGACCAAACACCATATATAAATGGATAGGCTAGTTCTTAGCTTCAGCTTAATTTAAAATGGGGATCAAAGATTTTACTGAAACACAGATCATGAAAATTTTTCTGCTATGAAGCAACATAACAATAAAATTGTTATGTTTCATCATCAAAAGACAGAGGGTATTATGTAGATGGCTCTGTATAGAAAATATTAGAAGTTGTTCAAGGAGTTGGAAAATCTAATAAGCAATTTGATTTTTAAACAATCCCTGCAGTCTCCTCCAGTGTGTTTTATAAGTCATTATTCCCATCGCAGAAAGCTATCAACTTTGTATTTCATGAGATCCATTTGGGCCTTTAGCCTTGCCCATATGGGCATCCTAGGCCTGATATTAGCTTAGTGATCAAGCCATCCAGAAACACAATGTGGCTCATGGTCATAGAATTAAATGCTGAAAAATTCCAAAGGGGACTGGGGGTGGGGGGGGGGCTGGATTTCTCTTTTGCAACAAGTATACATAACAAAGGCTTTGCTGTATTTTCCCCATTGAGATCTATCTAAATGTAAATTTTGTGCAAAGTACTGTAGAAAGACAATTAAATTTGCAGTGCAGGATTCTCTAATTTAATAGGCTTAAGTTTTACCTAACAAACTCAGGTCTTTAAACCATTAAACTGTCAGAAATCCTATTCCATACAATCTAATCAGTCACTACAGGTTCTCTCTGTCTCTCCAGGATGACACCAATGTTCTGGAATTTTATGTAAAACAAATATTTATAGTGGCCTCTGTAGTCTCTGATCACCTCTGTAATGTCTTACTCTTCTTAGGCAGGATATGTTTGTGGAGCCTGAGAACCTTGATACCTACGGTATACCTACTGTATAGCCCTCTTAGGTAGATCATGCAATCATTTTTTTTGATACATTATCTTATTTTATTCAAATACCAGTCTGATCACACATGGTCCAAGAACATTCAAATAATAAGCCACATAGAAAGAGATGTTGAAATGTAAACATTTCAAAGCAGGCCATATTCTTTCTGACAGATTTCCTGTAAACCAGGATTGCCTGCCCTTTTCACCTCCCACCCCTCCCTACTCCTTTAAGAAAGGCGGGTGTAGTATCTCAAAGTGGGGTTGGAAAAATAGAACAAAACACAACTTAAAATCTTAGTAAATTACACTGTTATTCCTGCAGCTAGCTAGGAAGACTTGAAAAATTCTCACCATAATCCCAGATCTAAAAAAAGTAGAAAAGTAATACTTGAGAGCATCAAACGAGGGAAAGCATATGAAAATGTTTTGATATTAGCAATAGCAGTTATTTTTCATTGTTTTATGCTCCTTGCAAAGCAGGTAGCAATTTGCAGCTGAGAGGTGGGACAGAAAGAAGATAATCCAGAATCCTATATACTTATTTCTTAGGTGTTTTGGATTTGGTCTGAACAGACTGTTCTATTGGGCTCCATGCTAATTGATAGACCCTAGGGACTTTGCAAAGGCTGCATGCTCAGCACTCCTCTGGTGGACTAAGAAATGGCAGTTGCTCCATTAGGCAAACTCCCAGAGGAGCAGCTCCCTTCTGGGGGGGTTGGTGGGGGGGGGGGGGTCCCTGACATGAGCTCAGCTTTAAATATTATGAGCTCTAGGGAAATAGGTGGGAGGAAATGTCAGTGTGTATATTTGGGTTCAATCGGTGTGTGTAGCATTGAAGACCTGAATATCCTTGGAGGGTATTTAAGTAAATGCCAATGTTCAGGGCCAGCCTTATGTATAAGTGGATCAAGTCTCTGCATATTTGGTTTAAACACACCAAAGCATCCCTGACTAAATGTGGAACTCCTATCAGGTATTTCTCTAGCCCTAGAAGTACTTCCTTAAGGAAATGCTTAATTCAACTTGGATGAGGTATTGCTAAATATCTGATGGAGGAAAAGATAGATGGATAGATGATTGATAGGTGATAGATAGATAGAAGATAGATAGATAGATAACAGAAAGGGTTGGTTTATCTGACCATCACATGGCAAAATTTTGTGTCTGGAGGATTCAGGACAGAGGAAGAGTACATTGCCATGTAAAGAGAAGGGACATTAAAGCACAGATGGAGAAGGGGTTGTGGTGAGTAGTGAGCAGAGCCCGTAGAAG
The DNA here is from genome assembly GCF_048164855.1 of Canis lupus baileyi. Lineage (NCBI taxonomy): Eukaryota > Metazoa > Chordata > Mammalia > Carnivora > Canidae > Canis > Canis lupus. The sequence goes on along the minus strand of NC_132869.1, from coordinate 6,843,849 downwards.
ACCAAAGCATCTAGGAAACTGGTAGCAGTCCCAGGTACCAGGTCTGAGAGCAATAAAAGGAGAGAAAGTGCCAACTGGGAGCAGAAAAGAAGTACAAAAGATTTGCCTCTGCCACAAATGCTTGCCAGAATCTTTCCCGCATTCTCATTCAACAGAAATTAATTATGAGCATCATAGTTACATATTTTCTATTCACAAAAATGTGAAAACCTGGCCTGAAAGGGCTATTGAAGCACTAGGAACCACATACCTGGTCTGTAGCTCAAAATCCACCATTTATTAGTCACATATTCACATTCTTTACATTTTCGGAGTCTCAGTTTCTTCTTCTGGAAATTGATGATAATAGGATCTGTTGGGTAGAACAGAGCAAATCTAAGTATGTACCTAAGGGATCCAACCATTTCTTAAACTGAAAACATGCAGGAAAGCAACAGACTCCCCTCTCACTATTCTTGCAATAAGATGTAAGAAAATGGGTTAACAAAAAATGACACCCATGACAAACCAATCCAGGCTCACTGCTGGGTCTATCTCCTGCTTAGATTCCAAAATGAAAATCCTATTTTAGAGACTCCAGTTGCCTGTCTTATATGTTTCCATGGTATTCACATGTTTTTTTCCACAAATCCATTGATGGGCAGCTGTGATGAAAGCCCCAAGGAAGGTTCAACCCCAGGCAGCAGGGACCAAAATTTGCAAAAGATCTTTACTTTCCATCTTTTCTGTTTTTTGAGGTTCCATCGCAGAGGGTGAGACTAAGGATTGAAATTAGGATTGTTCAGTGAATCACTCCAAACTTTGCTTGACCTGCTATAGAGTAGTTCTTAAACTATAAGGCTCATAAGAATCACCTGGAAAAAATGGTTTTTAAATGCAGAGGGTTCCTGAGGCCTTTCAACCTACAAGGTTTTATTTTCTCTTATGAACTTTCCAGAAAATGCCCTAGGATTCAGAACTATTACCTCTTCATTTTATCTTGCTGCAATTTAATATCATCATTTTCTGCTCAATATGCCAAATATCTTGACCAGATAGATATAATTTGGTATTATTTTTCTGAGAGTAAATGGCAAAATAGCATTGTAGAAAATTTTTCAGTTATCCTAGCCTTAACATTACTCTGGAACCTCAGTTTTACTAGATAGTATAAACATTATAATAAAAGACAGATCTATATATTATATATTTAATTTTATGCTCAAATAAATTAAATTATTAACATGTTTATTTACATGCATTTTTATATTTCCTCAAATAACAAAAAGGAATGGATTTTGTTAGCTTCTTTGCTTAAGTCAGCATATAATGCCTTGCCCAATTTTCTGCATCTGCTATAGCCAGCCTTACTGAATATTGTTATAACTGGAGAAAAACTAAAGTGAAGGAACAGAGAGTAAGGTAGTATAATTATTTCTTAGCTTGTGATCCTATATAATTCAGTAGTCCCCCCATTGAGCCACTTCCTCATCTCTCCCTGAATCTGAGAGGGAACTCTCACAGCTTAAAGATCTCTTATTAGCCACACCTTCTTCATTCCCCCATATAACAGTGTGAGCCATCAACAATTAACAATAAGAGAATATGGAGTTTTTCATAAGTCATAGCTCTGTGCTTCATTTTAGAGAGAGACCGAACAGCAGAAGGGTTAAGAGCATGGCTCTGGAGACAGACAGTTCCAGTTCAAGCCATCACTCTGCCATTTATTAGCTACAAGATCTCCCTTTATCTCAATTTCCTCCTTTGTAGAATGAGGAAGATAATAGTACATGTCCCACAGGAATTCTGTAGGATTAAGTGAATTAATACATGCAAAGCACTCGGAACAGTGTCTGGGACATGGAGAACAACAATTAATGTCAGTTATTTTATGAGAAGATATAGGTGCTGTGTTAAGAAATTACTTTATATATGGGTAATCCTCATCATGGATATTAAATGTTATTATTTATTAAAATGCTAAATTAGGTTTTAAAATTAAAACTACTAACACACTTAAATAATTTAGAGCCTAATAATATGAAAAAAAAAAGATTTCTAGGAAGAGTATGTTCAAAACTTTAAAAAAATCTACAGAGAGAATATAGTTATTTCAGTTAATTGAGACAGAATAGAAATAATGGGGAGGAATGAGATAGAACACATCATTTAAAGGGGAAGTCAATCAATGGGGATTAGGACAAACATTAAGGGATCTAATATCACATATTATGGACTACAGGATGATGACTCCAGACCCATAACCAGCAAGATAAGAAAATTTAGGTAATGGTGATTTATTCATAATCTAGCTAGATAAGCCTTGGGAGAGATCTGTGAGCAGGTATGGGGAGCAGATGATCTGTGAGTGGGTATAGAAAGCAAGGTCCCAGCTTAGAGCTGGGATATATGATCAAACTCTTGCCATTGTAGGGGAATCTGGCAAGAATGAAGGTTTCAACTCTTCTTACAATGCCAAGTTAGGAACTTGGGTCTAAGGAGGAATGAAGATTGATTTATAAGAACTAGAGCATGAGGTGTTAGCTAGTTCCTAAACCAGTAGTAGATGCTTAACTGGATCTTCAGGGGAAAACCCTGAGATTTAGAATTGACCAATTTCCATAGTATAAATATCTAAATATGCTGATTTCAAACTACCTACGTGACATCCCACTAGATTGCAAAATTCCTAAAACATTAACAAGTGGCTCTTGTGAGCCAGTGCAAGTTAGTTCTAGCACACGACAGAAGCCTGATTTTCAATGAGGGAAAAGATTAAAAACTGATAAAGAGTCAGAATATTGATGCTGAATCCCAAAATGATAAGCTTGACCATCTTCATTCTGCTTGCAAAGGTCAGGTTTGATCCTGAGAGACTGAGCAAGGTTGAGCTTTCAAGTAGGGCAATCAGGTGGCCCTAGTGAAAATAAAAGTAAGCAATCCTGATGGACACAAGCTGGGCTGACTATACTACAGCCACCCTTCCCAGTACTGTTTTTTCTGCTTGGCTTGGATCAGAAGAAAGTGAAACTATGGAACCCTGAGTGGGCAACAATGGTTGACCAGTCAGTTCAGGCCTAACACAACAGTATGGCCCAGCAACAGAATCTCACCAATGAAGCATTTCCATGATAGAGATTGTGAACTGGTAAATGTTCTTTCAGCAAAAGATATGTTCTCTCATTTCCCCTCTCATAATTTATACTACTTTCTTCCAGAGTGAATTCTAAAAATAATTGGTGACAATAACAATATTAACAGTTAATGTTACTTGAGTAACTTCTACATGGCTGGCATTGTTTGAGGCACTTTCCTTTGTGGTTTTCATTAGCCCATATCAAAATGGGATTTAAACATTAGTCCCTGAAGCCCAGGGCCTCATGGAGATGCCTGAGGGGCCACATGAAGAAGGAAGACAAGGCCCAGCACCTGGGGCTTTGCATTCTTATTTCTACTTCAGCAGGGCAGCTCCACTTACATCTATCTAATGTACTGAAGTTTCATGTAAAATAGAGGCTGTGTTGATAAAAACTTTTTTTTTTTTTTTTTTTTTTGTAGTGGGGGTAAGCAACATAACCTTCAAAAAGTCTTACAAAAGGAGAACCTGGATGGCTCAGTAGTTGAGCGACTGCCTTTGGCTCAGGTTGTGATCCTGAGGTCCTGGGATCAAGTCCCATGTCAGGCTCCCCACAGGGAGTCTGCTTCTCCCTCTGCCTATGTCTCTGCCTCTCTCTCTCTCAATGTCTCTCATGAATAATAATAATAATAATTAAAAAAATAAAATAAAAAGTCTTACAAGATTGCTCTATTTTTTCTTGCTATAAAAAAAAAATAATCTAAGGTAAAAGACAATCACTTCCCTAAGGTAAGTACCATTAACCTTTTGTTGTATACCTTCTTGACTTTTTTTTAAGTGCATATTAAAGTACGTTTTGGTTTCTACATTTAACAGTGGAGGAAATTTATACTTGCACAGAATAACACAAATGAGCAGGGATCCTAACTCAGGTCTGTCTCCTATATTCCTATTAAGAAAAAATAGGCAGTTACCTTTGATTCCCTCATACAAAGACTATATAAATTGGTGCCTTTGCCTTTCCATGAAATCCAGTGGTATGGCTAATGACAGTGCTCACATCTCCCTCATCCATTACTTATATCTGAGTCAATTGTCCCCCAGAGGAGGAAGCCCTACACTGAATTCCATAACATATAATCCATACTCATGGAAAGGGAGTAGACCAGATGGATGGTTTACTTCCTGGCCCCCATGGGTTCATACAATACTTAAATGTTATCTCTTCCTTAGGCCAGGCTTTTATCATTAAGCATTAAACCACCTAAAAGAGATAAAGATTGTTATAAACTTTGAAAGGTTTCAAGAGCAAATAAATGCTTGCTTATCAGTTTCAGAGTCAAAGAATATTAAAATTATACTAAAAATATACAATTAACCTAATACATTTTGATTTTGGACTAATTGTTTGAAATTCAAAAGGACCTCAGGATATTTTTCACTTGAAACACAGAAATAAAAAATTCATACTAAACAGGCAGAGTTTGCCCTCAAGGTTGAAAACATTAATCATCATGCATCTAACTGTTAACTGTAAAAAATCATTTCTCTTCTGATTTAAAGGAATTATTTAGTGAGTGTTTTTAACTTCTCTGCTTTCTCAAGCAGAGGCAGTAACACAGGGTCAGTTTCTGGGCTCCTCTGCCTCTGCATGTCTCCCTTCTCTACGAAGAGCTGCCTTTGATTTACAAGGGAGCTCCTGGCCCAAAGAAGAATATGCAAAGCCAGGAAGAAATGAGAGCCTGCTAGAAATGACATTGAGACTTAGGTACTAAATTCAGGAAATGATTGAACAGTCTTTCTAAGAAGGTACACATTAACCCCAAGTAAACATGAACTTGAGGTGACAGGTGAATCAGTTGAGATGAGTCTTCACAGAACTTTTCAAGTTTTCTGAGAATCTGTCCACAGAATTGGAAAGATCATCAAGCTAGAACTAATCACTGTACAGAAAAAGACTACTTTCCATAGTTGGGCAGGAATATTTAATATCAGGAATGTAATAGAACCAATTAAATATAGAATTTTTTTGTCTTTCAAACTGCAATATAAAAATTTACTAAAAGTATTTGATTAAAAAAAGTATTTGATTATATGTCAAAGCTAGTTTTCAAGATGAGTCTATTTTTCTTTTTCTACTTAAATATTTGAAGTCATGGAGTGTGCTGTAAAATATCAGGATTTCAGACAATAAATGTTTAAAGTCACTATCATTGATCCCACTTCAATTCTTCTATAGTGACTACAGAATGGAAGTATAGGAGAATAATGTAGAAAATTTTTACATGTAATTATTATAAGGGATACACCTCACATGAGTAATGATGACTTTATATGATTTTAGCCAAATCTCTGGACAGATGCAATCTTCTGGAATTAATCATCATCATATTTTTGACTAGTGAGAAAGGTCATTATTATACCCTTAATACTATACTAGATGAATCATATTTTTGACTAGTGAAATAGGTCATTATTATACCCTTTATACTATACTAGATGATCAGCGATTATAGTAGCATGTTCATTTTCTAGGCTAGGTAATTCTGACTAAATCACCTCCTGAGGAAGTCCAGAAAGCTGAACAGACACACAGGGGATTAAAAAAAATATGTTTAAGAAGAGCTAATAATATTATAAAGTAGCAAAAATTAACAGACCTGGATCTGGGGAAAAACAGAGATCCGGGGAAATGAGTGCATTTGGGGTCTCTGAAGGCACCTGTTTTTTCAAGAAGGGGACTCCTCTTAAGCACAGGGGACCAGTATATACCCTAAGCACAGGAGTCCTTAGAGGTCTCTAAGAAAAAGGGCTCTATGAACTCCTTGACTTTGATTAGGATCTAGAAGAACTGTATTCTAAGCAAGGATAAACTAGACTTAGATAAGACCTTAGAATGACTGGAGGCCAGGGTTAAAGAATCTCAATGCCAGACACTGCGTTAACATCCCTGAATGCAAATTCCTCCACAGTATTTTCTGGAGGAAAAAGGAAATAAAAGCTTATCTAGAAGACATTACCCTAGTTTTCATATTATTTCTGTAAACAATTTTTCACATATTACATCCAGTGTACAAAAAATTTAAAAAGATAAAATAGGGACATAGACAAAAAAGTGGCAATTTAAAAAATAGTAAAAACACAAAATAGAAACAGATTCACAAAGGCTTAGTATAGCTCCTGCAGATCTCTTTAGCTATAGATGACATAGTTAAAAGACCTAACATTTAAAATATACAGTTGAAAGTCTAAAAACCAGGAATAGGGAGTGAAGCAGGAGCAACATTTAAAGGTACAATGGAAACATTCTAAAAATGATGAAAGATATTAAACCATAGATTCCAGAAGCTCTGTGAATCATACACAAAACAAATACAAAGAAAGTCATCCCAAGAGATATAATAGCAAAACCACTAAAAAGATTCAGATTACAGTCAATTTCTCATCAGTAGACTTGGAAGCCAGAATATAATGCAACAGAATCTTTAAGGTATAGGAAAAAAAGTTACTATCAATCTACATCCTAGTTTTCTAGATTTTTCTAGAATAAAAATTATTCTCCTAGAATAAGAGCTACATAAAGCCTGTTCAAACAAACTAAGAAAATTTGTCACCAACAGAACTATAATTAATAAAGAAAATAAAAAATCTAGAGGATTTTCTTCAGATGAAAGAAAATAATCTCAGATGGAAGACTGGAAACTAAGGAAAGATTAAAAGTCAATCTTAGAATATAATATTAGAGGAAATATTAATAAATCTTGACTGCATAAAAATAATTTTGTTGACATATATACATTCACACAAAAGAGAATAAATGAAACAAAATTATTCAGAAAGAAGGTAAAAGCACCAATCAATATTAGACATTTATAAGTAGGGAATGCATGCAGTTATCTCTAGTATAATCATTTAAAAAGCAGTATAATCATTAAAAAAGTATAACTTCCATGGTAACAGAATCAAAGTAAAATTATAAAAAATAATCACTCCAAAAGAAAACAGCAAGGAGAAAAACAAAACATAGAGCCAATGGCACAAATAAAAATCACTTGAAAACATAGATTTAAGTCAAATATGTCAATAAATAGTGTTAAACATAAATGTACTAAATAATTCAAGACAAAGACTTTCAGATGATTACAAATAATGAAAGCCAAGTAAGTACCATTTTTGACATATATTTCTAAAGCCTTAGGATACAGACTGTTAAAAATAAAAGAAGAAATGAAAGCTAGTATAGCCACATAAATATTAGAAAAAGTAGATTCAAAAGCAAAAAGCAGGGATCCCTGGGTGGTGCAGCAGTTTAGCGCCTGCCTTTGGCCCAGGGCGTGATCCTCGAGACCCGAGATCGAATCCCACGTCGGGCTCCCGGTGCATGGAGCCTGCTTCTCCCTCTGCCTATGTCTTTGCCTCTCTCTCTCTCTCTCTGTGACTATCATAAATAAAAAAATAAAAAAATAAAAAAAAAGTAAAAAGCAGTACTATATGTAAAGAGGGATACTATAATGATAAGAAGTATAATTTATTGGAAAGATGTAACAATTCTAGGTGAATATGCCCTTACATAGCCTCAGATATATAAATTAAAAGTGGACAGAACCGAGGAAATAGACAAATAACCCCTGATTTTTGTCAGTAATTGATAATCACACAAAAATTAGAAATTGCATGGAAGTATTTAACAATGGGTTCATAAAGAAATGTAATTGAAATACATAAAAAAATTGTGGCTTTCAAAATACACATATTCTTATCAAGTATATATAAAATTTTCCTCAAACTGACCATTTATTGGGTCAAAAAACAATTTCAAAAAAAGAGTGAAATCATATAGAATATGTGCTCTGATTTCAATGCAAATAAGCTAGAAATCAGAATAAATAAATAAATAAATAATAAACTAGAAAATCCTCATGCTATTGAAAATTCAGCAATATACGTTTAAACAACTCATGGATCAAAATAAAATGAAAAGAGACATTTGAAGATATTTTTACCAATTGATTATGAGATTATGACCTATCAAAACATATGAGGATGCCGCTAAAGCCATTTATAAATGGCATTTAATGCTTTAAATACATATATTAGAAAAAAGAGAAACTAAAACTCAATGAAGTAATTATCTTTTAAAATCAGAAAAAAAAAAAAGAAATTTGACCTAAAGGAAATAGATGGAAGTACATTTAAAAAAGGAGAAATTGTAAATTAAATAAACATATAACAGAAAATATCAGTAAAATCAAATTTGTTTTTTAAAGACTAATTTGGCAATCCCTGATAAAACTAATAAAAATTTTAAGTGGTAGGCAAAAATAACCAATATCAATACTAATAGTGACATCTCTACAGATGCTATAGATATTAACGATATTATGTCAATAACTTTGAAGATTTAGGTTAAATAAAGGATATCTAGAAAAATTAACTTAAAGCTGACCAAAATATTTAAATTTGAATAGATTGCCTGTTATTCACAATACATTAACTACAGAATAAAAAAATAAAAAAACCCAAAGCACTCTGTGGAGTATTCAGAACACATAACTAATAAAAGACTCCTTTACGTAATATTTTAAAAAAATTAAAGCTGACAAAGCAACAAAAGATAGTCACTCACAAAGACAGATCAATAAATATATGAAAGGATATTCAATTACATTAGAAATATGGGGAAAAGATAGCCACAGTAAGATACCACAAGAATGATACTTTAAAAGAATAAAGGTAACTAATGATGGTGAGGAAGTAGGGAAATGAAGACTCTCTACTACTAACAGAAGTATAAATTAGTACAGTCACTTTGTTTTTTGTTTTTGTTTTCAAATTTTTTAAATTCTAGTTAGTTAACATATACTGTAATAATAGATTCAGGAGAATTTAGTGGTTCCTCCTTATATATAACACCCAGTGCTTACTACAACAGGTGCCCTCCTTAATACCCATCACCCATTTAGCCCATGCCCCCCCCCAACAACCCTCAGTTCCTTCTCTATCTTTAAGAGTCTCCTATGGTTTGCCTCCCCCCCTCTCTCTTTCTCCACCCCCCCCCCGCCACACATTCATCCATTTGTTTCCTAAATTCCACATCAGTTAAATCATATGGCATTTGTCTTTTCTAACTTTTTTCACTTAGCATGATATTCTCTAGCTCCATCCACATCATTGCAAATGGCAAGATCTCATTCTTTTTGATGGCCAAGTAGCATTCTAATATGTGTGTGTATTTCATATATATATATACATATACATATATATATGTATATATGTATACACACACACACATATTTCACACCTTAATCCAGTTATCAGTTGATGGACCTTTGGGCTGTTTCCCTAATTTGGCTATTGTTAATAATGTTGGATAAACATCAAGTGCATGTATCCCCTTTGCATCTGTATTTTTTTTATCCTTTGGGTAAATACCTAGTAGTGCAGTTGCTGGATTGTAGGGTAGTTCTATTTTTAACTCTTTGAGGAATCTCCATAATGTTCTCCAGAGTGGCTGCACCAGTTTGTATTCCCACTAACAGTGCAAGAGGGTTCCCCTTTCTCCGCATCCTCATGAATATCTGTCATTTCCTGACTTGTTAATTTTAGCCGTTCTAACAGGTGTGAGGTGATATCACATCATGGTTTTGATTTATATTTCCCTGATGATGAGTGAAATTGAGCATCTTTTTATGTGCCTGTCAGCCATCTGGATGTCTTCTCTGGAAAAAGGTCTATTCATGTCTTTCACCCATTTCTTAACAGGATTATTTATTTTTCTGGGTGTTGAGTTTGATAAGGTCTTTATAGATTTTGGATACTAACCGTTTATCCAACGTGTTATTTGCAAATATCTTCTCCCATTCTGTAGGTTGTCTTTTAGTTTTGTTGATTATTTCCTTCACTGTGCAGAACCTTTTTATCTTGATGAAGTCCCAAAAGTTCATTTTTGCTTTTTGTTTCCCTTGCCTCTGGCAATGTGTCTAGTAAGAAGTTGCTAGGGGGAGGTCAAAGAGGTTGTTGCCTGTGTTCTCCCCTAGGATTTGGATTTTTTCTTGTCTCACATTGAGGTCTTTCATCCATTTTGAATGTACTTTTATGTATGGTGTAAGAAAGTGGTCCAGTATCATTCTTCTGCGTGTTGCTGTCCATTTTCCTAACATCATTTGTTAAAGAAACTTTTTTCCACTGTATATTCTTTCCTGCTTTGTCAAAGTTGACCATATAGTTTTAGGTCCATTTCTGGGTTTTCTATTCTGTTCCATTGATCTGTGTGTCTGTTTTTATGCCAGTACCATCCTGTCTTGATGACTACAACTTTGTAATGTAGCTTGAAGTCCAGAATCACGATACCTCCAGTTTTTTCTTTTTTAGGATTGCTCTGGCTATTCAGGTTTTTTTATGGTTTCATTCAAATTTTAGGATTGTTCTAGCTCTATGAAAAATGCTGGTGGAGTTTTGATAGGGATTGCATTAAATGTATAGATTGCTTTGGGTAGAATAGACATTTTAACAATATTTCTTCTTCCAATCCATGAAGTCATAAGAAATGTTTTCCGTATCTTTTTGTCTTCTTCTTTCATTCACCTTGAAAAATGGGTGAGTATTCTCTTCTGAAGTTGAGCAATACATATACCCTGTATCTCAAAAGTTCTTTTCATAGATATCCACCCAATGAAATGGCATGCCCATGTGTACCAGGGGACATGTGAAGCATTGTCTATGGCAGCAATATTTCAAATAATTCCAAACTGAAAACTGAAACCAAACTTTGACTTTCGGTGGTAAAACTAAAGAAAAGCACAAAAGTAAGGATGGTGGTTACTGTGGATGGGAGGGAGAAGACAGTGACTGGATTCTAGGATGCTGCAATTAATACTTCTTCACCTGTGTGGTGGCCACCTGGGGGTTGCCCTCATGGTAAATCATGGAACCTCACATTTTTGCTTCATGAATTTTTTCTATATGTATCTAATGTTTTCAATAAAAGGCCTAACATAATTATTTTAAAAAGTGAAAGGATAAAATTAATTTTTACTACTGGAAATGGTAGTGATATATAGCCTTTGCTGTTGTCATTTGAATGAGAAGATCCCATTTCATAGTTAATTTCAGGTGATTATAATATTGAGCAACTCACAAACAACTGGTAATTGGCATTTCTGAATACAAGTCTTCAGAAAATTCCAATAAATGCAGTTTAATTTAAGTTTGCCCTGTTTTCTGCTGGGCACAGAGTAGGCTGTTTGGTTTGTCAAATGTTTTGAAGAGTAGAGCTACTCTCTATATCATACATTAATTACATATTTAAGGTGTTAGCATCTATTTTTTTAAAAACTACTTTATATGAATAATAGTAGGCATATTCAAATATTAGTAATCAAGAAAGCAAAATTTACCTCATTTGAGTCTCTTTAGGATAATAAGTATCAATTGTCACTTTACTGTTGACATACAGAAGGGCCAGGTAAACACAAGTTTTTGTTGGTAGGATCTGAGGTAAGAACATTCCTAGTTAGTGTATTGGAGAACAATTGTAGTGTCTCCTTACCTGGAAAATTTCATTTAGACAGAATTCAAAGTAAATTTTGCATTGAGTCTCTGAGAAAAGAACTGCCTTTCTTCTTGCCTCTTTCCTCTGACATTACAATAATCTGTCCCAAACTAATTTGTGAAACCTTATTAGTGTATGAACACATGTGCGCCCAAGTGCCCATACACACACAGAGAGAATGGTTTGGGGTTTACACTTACAGAATTTTAGAGTTCTATACATGTTTTCTATCTCTTCCAAAGACTTCTCAATATTTCTGTTTAGAGGGCAAGGGAGCCATACACAGAAAGAGAATGAATAGTGTAGTATATACAATATATTATATGATAGATATTATGGTGCTATAAATTCAAAGATAGTGCTATTAGGTGTCCAAGACATTACAGTTTTCACATTAAGGAGATAAAGGTAATGTAAATTGCTCTAGGGATGAAACTGCCTATTATCACCTTTGGCTGCTAGTTTTATACCAACTCTGAAAGCTAAGATTTCTAATCTCTGTACATACGTTGAAATGTTAAAGTCTTTTTATGTTTTCTTCCCACTTGGTTTCAAAAACAAGGGCCTTAAAAAATGAAGGCACTTTAATCTTAATTTAGCCTAAAATTGTACAGCTATCCCCGGTTCAACACCAACACATAAACTTCCCAACCCACACACACACACACACACACACACACACACACACGCATGCACATACCGTCTTTAGGGAAATAGCAACTTCCAGCCTAACTTGCCACATTTTTATCATCATGGCTAAAGTATACCCAGAACTTTTAGCCAACTTGTAAAATTTCAGTGACAGTCAAAAGTAAAATAGTTCAAAGGCAGGGTGAACTGATTCATAAAAACCCTTGCCTCAGATAACAATAGCAAATGGTGTCCTTCCAAGTTCAGAGACTAAGAAAAAGTTTGAGCTAAATCCAGATGATTTAAATTTTTCTCATGGAGAAAAAAGTGAATTTCCTTTACCTGTACTGTTCTGTTCCTATAACTGAGTTTGACATGATCCTAGTTTAAATACAATAGAAACAAAGAGAGGAAGTTATGCTTGGTATCCTTTACATTTATGTCTTCAAGGTTGTTTGGAAATCTTTTAGGCAGTTTCCCTTTCTCCAAATGTTCTCTTCCGCTGTTTCTTTAACTGGAAGAGGATTTTTTTTTCATTTTATATACTGTACATTTCCAAAGTATATATGGTTCTGGGCATGGTATTTGCTTTTCTTAGAGATATGAATCGCTTTTGTTCATTTACCTTCTTTGAAATTCATTTCTAGTAGCTGCAGAGCTGCTGCTCTGAGTGTTAATAGGCTTCTAACATAGCTGTCATTTCAAGGAATAGGTGCCAAGCTTTCAGCAGCTTATTAACACTTATAACAGCAACCCCTATACTAAACAAACAAATTACACAGAGGAGGACACAAGCAAAATTAATGTGTATAAATATATATATTCATATGTATACATACAGACAGTATATACTTAGGACTCATCAACGTGTTTGGTTCCATACATGATTAGCCCAGAATTGGCACTTTGTTTTTTATGAATATTCACAGGGAGAAAGAGTGGATCGGTTTTGTATTTGGTCCCAAATGTGAGACGAATACAAACTGGTATAATTACTGAAAGATTTCCATCCTCTCAGCCCAGCGATGCTCTCAAGCCCGAAAAATTGCAGACTTGTGGTATTTCACATCATAGAACTGTGCTAACGTGATCTTTCAGCGCCACTTCATGGGGGATACTGCAGAGGAAGAAAAAAGTGGAAATAAGCAAAGAAATACACCAACTGGCAAAACTACTGAGAAAGAAAGAGATGCAAATATGAAAATGTGCTTCAGAGAGTCAAAATTTGCATTTGGATATGAACACTGGACCAACTCTCTGCAAACACAAATATATTCTTCCAGATGCAGGGGCAGACATATGTACAGATAAATATGAGAATGTATATTCACGCATGCTTTATATAAATATGTATAAATACATACACATACATATATATACACATATGTATGTATATAGAGATACACTGTCCTTTACAAGTGTTTGTGTATTTAATGGTTTCATAAAAATTCTTAGCAGCCTTCTTAAAGACATATTTCAATAAAGGCTCTAAATTTTACATTGTACTAAAAGCTGACCTTTTTTTGAGTATGAAAAAAATCCCAAAGCAATTTATAATCACGTTGTAATATATTTGGGGGTTATAAATATGTTAAATTCAACTTTTAAATCGAATGGATAATTTTCTAAAATTTACTAAAATTTGTAGTATTGCAAAGATGAGTTGATGGCCTCTAGCTATCTTGCAAGATTTAATATGTGCTACTTTTATTATATCACTAATAATGACAGGTGGCATTATTAATTGTTCAGTAAGTACCAGTGCTGAGCTAGCAACTTTATAAATTGCACACATTACCCCGAATGTTTCTAGTATCTTCAGAAAACTTTCAAATCTGGGGAAGTGAGAGAAATTCAAACCAAAAGGCCAAATTTAGGGATAGAATTTAAACTAATTAAATAATGATTGAATTTTCCAAAACAAGCAAATTCTTCCCAAATACTATTTTGCTGGACTGCCTATAACTTGACATCACAGTTGGAAGGAAAATTATTTTTAATCCTGTAATAAAAGAAGTGATTTCCAGAAACTGTTACCAAAAATGTCCAGATCATATAGTTCAAACCTAGGAGGCACTATAGAAACCTCTTAAAACTTACTTGCCATAATGGCACTTCAAAGGAAGGATTAATGACTTCCCACAAGGAATATTCCGTTTTCAAGGTAGATACAACATGTAAGTAATGAAGTCCCAAATACTAATGTCAATTCCAGGGTTCTCCCAACCACACTCCTCACAGTAGTTTTCATCTAAGCCTGGTCTCTGTCTAGCAACAAGTTTGTAATATCACCTTCAACGCACCCTTTCTTGTGTTTAGTACTTGAGGTGGTTTTTTATACCTACAGAGCCTTTGAAAACTAATGAATTCCTTTTATTTGATATTCTGGAAGCCCTTTAGTGAATTACACTCTTCAGTACTTCATTCACTTGTAGACATCTCAGATCACACTAGTATACACACACGCTACTAACAATATTATACAATAAGCTATTTAAAGACCATGTCCTCTAGATGCAAGGTCCTTGGGAGGAATCTTGCACCTTATTTATCTTTGTTTCTCTATGCCACATACAGAACCTTGTGCATGAGAGCTGTTCCATAAAAAGGTGGATTAATGAAAAAAATCAGTGAATAAAGCCCAGGTCTACTCTACATGTGCTAATCTGTCTTTGTTCTTACTGCTTTAGTCAAATTCAATTTAATTTTCCCATAAATACCTACTTCTAGTTCTAAGGACAATCTATTCCTTAAGATAGAGCCAGAAAAAGAGGAGGGTCTGAAAGTCAGGACCTCATCTCTAAGAACTTCCCTCATTTCTTTGCCAGAGTAAATTGATGCCTGTAAAAAATAAATATGCAGTAGGGTCAGGGCCAAGGGTCTTTTTGGAGGATTTTAGTAAAAACATATTTTTTATAGCAAAGTATCTGCAACAGCCTTCCAAGAGTTTGGTCAAATAACCCCAGAATTTGGTTTCCAATGACAGTTATATGATATATGTGTGAAAATAACGGGCAGTGGTTTCAGATTATGAATGTTATTTTGGTTGACATGCCCAGCAACTACTATGATTTTAAGATGGTATAGCAAAAGTAAAAATAAATAAATAAATGAATGAATGAATGAATGAATAAATAAATAAATAAATAAGAGGGAAAGGAAGAAAACAAAAACAATCCCCCCAAAAACATATATATATATATATATATATATATATGTATTTTATTTTTTATTTTATTTTTTTTACAGAAACTACTTAAAACTACTTAAGCCAGTTTGGAAAGGCTGAATGCCACATGACCCATAAAATATGAATTCATAGTTTTCAATCAAACTGAGGGAAGGTTGTTCTGCATTTCCATTGGAGTATTTCTAATAACGTCCCCCATAAATATATACATGCTTGGATTCTATGATTATAACACAGTAATAAAGGTCTGTAGCAAAACCTGTTTTCCACCTCACCATTGTTTATGCTATTTTAATAAGTTGAACAAACTTGGGAGACTAAGAAAATGTCACTTTTCCAACTCTGCCAGGAAGAAATCTGACAACCACGACATGATCGTTGAAATGCTGCAATTTGTTAAAATGCTCCTACTAATTTTTTCTGATTTTTATTCAAAAGCTAAAGTATGACACAGAGGGAGAGAGAAAGAGAGAGAGAGAATTGGGCTTAATGATGATTAACACCTTGGGGGAGGGAAGGTTACCACCATGTTTAATTTCAAAGTCCAAGTGCTAGGGAGCTGGCACCTTCACACAATCTCTGATCATGGAAGGGAGCAGGAGTTTGAAAAGAGTGCAGAAAAACATAGCCTTTAAAATAATGAACAGCTTTCCCCAGTCTCGCTATACCCGTAAAACACCCACACACCACACATGTATACAATTCCCAGGGGCTTATAAATTAATTTAGTGACAAATGGTTACACCCTGAGTGATAAAGGTCCAGCACTACGATTATCTTTATGGATAATTGGGGCCATAAAATAGTTCTGAAGCACCTTTTATCTGTCATTTGTTGACAATTCAACAGACTCTCCTGTCTGCCACCCTCCAAATTTAATGGGTCCCTATTGGAGTATGCGATACACACGTCTGTAAGGGAAGGATGTCTTCATATTGTTATGCCATTGCATACCCTTTACTTCCTATGTTGTTCGCCAGTCTCCCTCCTGCTCTGGTTTTCTCTGACACCTCTGAGATGGTACCCATAGCAACACCTCTGAGAAGAAGGTGGAAGTGAAGATGCTGAAGTCATCCCAGCACTAGCGCTGGCAATGCCAGTCATTAACGCGGCAGCGCCTGCCTCCTCAGATCCCCCTCACTCGTCTCTGGTCTTGTTTGCCTCCAGTGGCAGCCGCAGAGCTCACTCACAGAGATCCAGAGACTTGCTGTTAATGATTTGTCACTTGTTTAGAACACCTCAGGATGGCAGCTCTGTATAATCTGCCCTCAATGGCACTGCCAGGTTGCATTAGGAAACAATTACCCAGTTTATGACTAGTAAAGTGGGCGCCAGAATTTCCAATTAAACTTCCATGTTTCCAAAGAAGCCTGAGTGCCCCGATATTTGAGGAAAGGAAGATGCACCACCATTAGGGGCAGTTCTATTTATTCCTGATCAAGAATAAGCCATGTGGGAATCGTGCCCTTTAGATTAATAAACTGAGAACCACAGACTGTAGAGAATGGTTTTATAGGATTCATTTATGACGTCCTTGTCCTTTGTTAGTTAGGATCTGGGTAAAATGAAAACAATGGACACAGTTGCCTAAGTGCTTTTATAGTAAAGAACAACAACAACAACAAAAAACAAAAAACAAAAACAAAAAACAAACAAAACCAAAAAAAACCTTACATGTAGCTTTATTACTTCAGTCACTGCCTTCCTTGTGTGCGTGTTTGTGAATGTCCACGTGTGTGCAAGCACATGGCCCAGAGGAAAAAGCAAACAATGATTATAGAATTCTTTCTTTCTTTTATACCTTGAATAGGTAAATGCTAGCATCTGTAGAATTTTATCAAAACGAAAAGTATATTTTGCTGTAAAAAAGCATCCACCATGGAATGTTTAAAATCAAGTATAAACTTGTATAAATTGACTGAAGTGTCATTCCATTGAACAGATCTTGACTTAAATATACCCAATGGCTTGAAATCATTATACTATTGAAACAGAAGAAGGGTTTGTTTGTTTGTTTGTTTGTTTTCATAGTTAAGGAAGGTCAAATGTTATTGAACTTCAACTCTAAAAAGTTACAATTTGGAGTTTCCATACAATGGGTCTAATAATCATAATAATCAACTTAGAAACTTATTAGAAACTCCAGAAGACTACGTATTTAATAAAGGTCTGTGTAAATATCACATACTCTTTCTGCCCCCTCCTAAAAGAGGAAGAAAACTAACCATTTATCAGTAGCAGTGTGAAAGGAGAAGATTTATCATTTTAAATTTTTCATTGCAGATGGTTTTCATTTTAAAAGGCAGGGAAGTGATTTTTTTGAAATCATTTTTTTCCCTAATGCAATTGAGCCAGACATTTCTCGTAAATCTTGTTGCTTTAGTAGACAATACTCAATTCTCTGAACTTTATATACAATAGCCAAGGGTTTATTTTTTTTAAGATGCCCATCTCCCAGGGATGAAAATGAAAGTCACCTGAAAGGTGGCATCCTATCCAAAGAACAATATCCAAAGACCACTCCCCTTTTCCTTAGCTCATTAGCTCTCAGTTCATCAAAGATTAACTTTTTGCTCATACAAGATTATGATTTTTCAATGAGTTTTAAAAAGATTTCTTTCTTTCTTCTTTCTTTCTTCTTCTTCTTCTTCTTTTTTTGGTCAATAGCAGGAAAATAAATGAGTCAAATAGCAAATATACCTTTTGAGTCAAATAGCAAAATGTACCCACTATTCACTGAGTTCATTGAATCAGGGAGCCAAGCAAAAAGTGAGCCATGGAGAAAAAGCAGGGAGGGAATGTTGCCTTTGCAATGAAAAAAAAATCATTTAATTTTGGATTTGAATTCCCTGCATGATGCTACCCTCTATAAAGAAGAAAGATATAGCATTTGTGATAGAGCATTAGATATTTTCTTTTCATTTATTCATTGAGAGAGAGAGAGAAAAAGAGAGAGAGAGAGAGAGAGAGAGAAGGAGTGGGGAGAGGCAGAGGGAGAGGGAGGAAGAAATTCAAAGCAGACTCCACACTGAGTACAGAGCCCAACACAGGGCTCTATCCCACAACCATGGGATCAAAACCTGAGCCAAAACTGAGTCAGATGCCTCACTGACTGAGCCACCCAGGTGCCCCCAGCATTGGATATTTTCATTGAGCAAATGACACAATGGTACAGTGCTCATTAGATTCACTATTATTCATAAGATACATTTGCTGTCAGTTTTTAATGCCTGCAGCATGCCTAACATCAAAGTGCTTATTTAAATACCATCAACTGGGACACCTGGGTGGCTCAGCAGTTAAAAGACTGTCTTCGGCTCAGGTCGTGATCTCAGGGTCCTGGGATGGAGTCGCACATTGAGCTCCCCGATGCCTGCTTCTTCCTCTGCCTATGTCTCTGCCTCTTCTCTGTGTCTCTCATGAATAAATAAACAAAATCTTTAAAATAAATAAATAAATACCATCAATTGAAAACAATACCATCAATAAACTTCATATGAAAATTTTAGTCAAATATATGTGTGTACATATATAGCTATATACACATATTATATACACATATCTGTATATAACTATATATCTTCTAATGGGAGATTTCTTCACCATTTGCCCAGACTAAAAAATGTTGCTTTTTCAGATATTAAGGTTGGGCCTCTTATTACCATTTATGTCCTCAGCTTGAAGATACCACGGATTGAATTAAATACAATCACTGGTTAGCATGTATTTTGTAAGCTTCAAGTGAGCAGATCCAAAGATGAAGCCTATCTAAAATTTTACTATATCAATATTCATATTTACAAATATGTCAAAGAGATACAACCCAAAAATCAATATTTAACAGAAAATCCTTCTTCTTAGAGTCAACAAAGATGACGTATGGTGGTCAAGCCTCCCTGGGTGAGTAGTGATCCAAGGGGCACTAGAACCTTAGCCTCCTAATACCCAGTTCAGTGTTCCTCATGTTACTACCTGTGGCTTCCTACAGAAACGAGTGAATACTGAACATATTAGAAATGAAAAGGTCTTTAATCAACAAGGACTTCTTATAAAAATTGTCTTTAAGTTTATTCCAAAGAGCATCTGTCTTGACATTTGTTTGCTCTAGCATAGAATATACTTCTGTTGCATGTCTTTCCCTTTTACAGATATATTGTGTTCTATTATTAAACTAGGAAAATGATCAGGAAAACTAATTCCATTTCCCTAGGCCTCTTTCCCTACAGTTCAAAATTATAATATTATTTGGAAGAAGGTTTACTTAAACATCTGGAAGATACACCAAAGCAATGAGCTGAGACACAAAAATCCTTTGCTCCAAGAATGCGTTCTTAAATATAATGCTGAAAAGTGTAAACAGGAAAATGAAAATCACCTATAATCCTATCACTAAGAGAAGACACATCTTATGTGATATATATTTATTTTTCTAAATCAAATCACATTTGACATAAAACCAAGCCTCTAGGGTGTGATATAAATCCAGCATAGTTCACCTTTTATTTCTCTTCCCTTAGGATCTTAAACAGAAACTAGGGTTTACACAACCCAGCAAATTTTAGAAGAGGGACCTCTATCCTTCAGTCATTTGTAGTCTCCATTGCCATGATCACAGTCAGCTAAAAGGTTTGCTCCTGTTGGCTCCTCTATAACGCTACCCTTGCCATGTGGATGCCCTGCTATAGCTTAAGATGAGGCTAAATATTTTTTCAAAGCATAATTTTTATATTTGTATAACGTTCCATCCTATCACTGTGTCATGTTTTTCTTAAAGATTTTATTTATTTATTTGACAGAGAGAGACACAACACAATCAGGGAGAGCAGCACCAGGAGAGAGAAAAGCAGGCACCCCACTGAGCAGGGAGTCCAATGCAGGGCTCGATTCCAGGACTCTGGGATCATGACCTGAGCCAAAGGCAGATGTTTAACCAACTGAGCCACCCAGGCACCCGTGTGCCATGATTTCTTCAACCATTCTTGTATTGACATTTGGATTCTTTCAAGAATTTTTATTACTGATAACCCTTTGTAATACAATATATACAAGCATATTGTATATATTGTATATATTGTATTTGTATGTACAAATCTTTGGCCACATCTCTATTTTATTTTACACATCCAGTGAGGGGCTTGAACTCATGACCTGAGATCAAGACCTGAGCTGAGATCAAAAGTCAGATGCTTAACTGAGCCATAGATTCTTAGCAGTGGTGTACATGTATTAAGGACTACAGATGATTTTAAGGTCTTTATTCAAACTTCAGAATTACTTTTCAAAAGTGATGTTAATGTGTTAATGATTTAATCCTTTCAAAATATTTGTTGCAAAATTCCTTGTCTACCTTTCAAATACAAGTTTAAATTTTCATGTAGTTAAATCTATGCATATATTTTTTCTTTATATTGTTTTTCTTTGTTTTATACTTAGGATTTCCACATCCTGGGATCTAACTAATAACATTCTATTCTAATTTATTTAATACTTCAATCAAACTAAAACTTTGCTACAAAGAATAAACTTAGAATTCCGTTTTTCAAAATAACCACTGTTTTCTCTTCTCAGTAATTTATGATACTATTGTTAGCCCCCATGTCAAGATGAGGATTTGGGTGAGAGGAGTAAGGGATTCATCTCTTGAGCAAAATTTAAGGGGGCACCAAAAAATTCTCAATAATCAAGATAAATGGTATTGTGATACAGTATTTTTAAAAATCAAAATGAATGCAAAATTTCATAATGAGCAGTGTATCAAAGTTTTAAGTAAAGACAGAACCAAGTACTACAGCTTCCTGAGAATATTCTTTAAAATAAAATCTCAATGAAGTAAATGATTACTGGCTGTGTCTCCAATATTTCCAGGGATTTCTGTGGAGACTTACACTCTCTGAGTGCTCACCTCTCATACCAAACTCTTGCTCAATTGCCAAACACTTCTAACCATTTCATCACTGCTCTGCACAGCTTCATTCTTCACATGGACATAGTCTTTTCGTCTTTATTTCCCAAGGCATTGCTAACAGGAGGCTGTTATGCATAACAGATTTTTACTCAAAGTTTGAAGATAATTGGGGTACAGTATAACATAGAAGGGGAAATGTCCTAGGATTCACTTTAAAACATCATTGTGTCTGAAATCCCATAGCAGCCCCCTCCAATCACGGTCACAATGGTTTCTCCTTATATTGGCCAGATGCCAAGCTATTTTCTGCTTACTGAGTTCTCTCACCTGTCATGTGTGTTTCCTGAGCTCAGCAATTCTCAGCCTTTCTTTCCCATCTTCTTTTTTTTCTTTTCCCAATTCAAGTTATCACAGGAAAACTAAAAAGTCTTATTTCTTCGCTATACAAAGCAAACACCCAGGTACTGGCTTTTGTATCAGACACTGCTAGTTTTTTGCCTCATCTACATCCCCTTGCCCTTACTACTTTGGATCTCTCTGGCCTGACTGCCAACTGCCAACTCCTGCAATTATTGCTTGAGGCATTACTGGTCACCAAAGTTTGTTTGGTCCTTGGGAGCAACAGGTTGGAAGTGCCCAGAGATTAATGCCTTCCCCTCTCCCAACCCAGTACCCCTTATACCATAACTGAAAGAATTTGCTGTGTAAATACCCAAGTTCTCTAACCCTTGGTGGGTTGGAGTGGATGAGTCTATGCGTAGGTTTATCCTGGCTCCCCAGTTTCCTCAGCAAGGTCAGGCTCTGTTTGCTCACAAGGGTAAGGTGCTTGAGAACAAAAACTTTCTTGGCTGCCTTTCCTCCTTATTTCTTCCCTGCCAATATTTCCTAGGATTACCTCCCAAATCAACTAGTTGCACTCAAAAATTGATCTCAGAGTCCACTGCCTAAGAGAGCATTCATAGCGAAAAGGGCAATCTAACCTGGTTCTATGAATTTCCCTTTGCAAAGAATAGACAGAGCTTTGGAATCGGTTTGCTTTTATAATGGCTTAAAGTTTTTGGATTAAATCTTTGCGTTGAATTAATTTCCCACCAACACTTCTTAAGCAGAAAAGGAGAAGATGTTGGGCAGGATCTCAAAGAGAGAATATTCATTCTCTTGCCATTTAAAGCAAATTCCAGAGTATGAGCTCTTTTTATCTTTCCATTTCACCAAAATTCTAGTATATACTTACCAGGATCTTTTTTTCCCCTGGTTTCCATTTTTATTTTCATTGGTCCATATACCAATACCACATTTTTTATTATTATAGCTTTTATCACACTTTAAAAATTGTATAAAATTTCACCTCTGATTTCTGCTTTCTCCTTTTATTTTCCTGTCTAGTCTCACTCATTCATTTTTTCAAGTCAACCCAAAAATAAAAGCCAAATTAAAGAAGAAAAATCCTGATAGGAATCTGCTAGGAATTAGAAATAGAATAAAATTAGGAAGAAGTTAGTTTTGAAAATTTTTCCTTCTACTTTGGAACATGGTGTATCTTTCCATTAATTTTAGTCTTCTTTTATGTCTTTCAGTAAAACATGGGTTATTGTTTCAGATAATGAAGCACATCTTTCTTATTGCGAATATGAAGTTCATTTGGCTGCAAATATGAAGCACATATTTCCTAAAGTGATATGAGACCTAGAGCTGAAAATAAGTAAAGGTTAAAAATAGGTTGTTTCTTTTTATAGAGGATTTAATCACATATGATGATGCAATGAAATGAATATTTCTCCAAGTATAGTGATCTATTTTCATTTATTGGTAAAAGTATCAAAAAGTTATAATTCAAAAATGGCTTCTAGCAGATTTGCAGTTTTTATCAGTTCTTAATGCAATCTTAATATCAAAGATCTGAAACCTTTGATTTCAGAGATCTTCAACAGGGTAAATGATGTAACACTGAGGTTATGACTGACATTTTTGATTTTTGAAATTTCATACTTTTTGTACTCTTTCCAAAAATGAATTGAAGTATCCTAAAACATAGGATGTGGATAAGGTTAATTCATTAAGAACCAAAGAAAGGAGACGGAAACATTTGTTTCTTTCCTGATGAAAATATTTATTTAGGCTCAGTCTTATTTCATTTAGATATTGGTTCTGAGTTCAGTACTAAGGGATGCAGCTTCGTAGTGTTTTAAGCATAAGACTACACTATGCCTGAGTGATCACTAATTTTAAAAGAACTATAAACCCTGAAAATGGGTCAGCAACGTAAACTCACAAGAACTTCAAGTGACAAGTTTTGCTCTCATCTGCTTGAGAGAATGGACTTCAAAACTTGCCTTTGCCTCAAAAACTCACTGTGAGACCTTAACCAGATTATTCAGTCTCTCTGGGCCTTCAGTTTTTGTGACTGGAATAGTTATAAATTCTCTTCCAGCTCTCATATCTTGGTCTAAAATGACACTTATTCTAAGTAGGTAAATCTGGGTGACTCTCCAAATCATTTATGTTTACTCACTTGCAGTAATCCAGGAAAAGTACTTATTTTTCACACCTTTATTGAAATATAATTTACATACTATTAGTTCATATTCCCCAGTTAGAGTGTACAATTTAATGATACTTGTAATCAAAATTCTTAATCACTTCCTCAAATTGGGTAAATTGAGAGGGGTTATTTTGACCATAAGTTCCTCTTATTAAAGAGATAGCAAGTCAAGTTCAGTAAAGCTGTTGGTAGAATGAGAAGATCACTCTAGTCATCTTTTCTCAGTGTGCTTTTATTTTACTTGGTGAATTTCAAATTCCTATGATACCAGACATAAGACTCAAATATAAGTCTAAAAACATTTCAGAGACAAATGAGCATTTGGGCGGGGGGGGGCAAATACATTAAGTGAAATAAGTCAGACAAACAAAGATAAATACCATATTATTTCATTCATAAGTAGAATTTAAGAAACAAAATAAATGAACAAAGAAAAAAGAGGTGAAGGAAAAAAAAACAGACTCTTGAACACAGAGAACAAATAGGTGGTTGCCAGAGCAAGGTGGATGGGATATGGGTGAAATATAGGGGAATTAGAGTATACTTATTTTTATATGAGCACTGAGTAATGTATAGAATTGTTGAATCACCATATATTGCACACCTGAAACTAATATAAAATTGTGTGTTAATCATACTTCAATAAAAAATTTTTAAAGTCATATGAACTAATATTAACTCTCTAAAATTAAATCTTAGTCCTCAGATAACATAAATGTATGTGTTTTGATGGGAACCAGTGGCCATCGTTGATATTTTATGCCACTATGTATGGTTAAAGAAAAAATATGTGTAGATTAAATGACATGCTACTGAATAACAAATGAGTCAACAAATAACTGAAAAAAATATTTAAAAAAACAACCTTGAAACAAATGAACATGGAAATTTAACATTTCAAAATTTGTGGGATGCAGTAAAGACAGTTTTAAGAGGGAAGTTCATAGTGATAAATGCCTATCTGAAGAAACAAAAGTCTCAAACAACCTAACTTTACCCCTCAAAGAAATAAAGAACAAACAAAGCCCAAAGTTAATAGAAGGAAGGAAATAACAAAAGATTAGAGCAGAAGTGAATGAAATAGAAACTAAAAAGGCAAAAGAGAAGATGAAACTAAGAGCTGGTTCTTTGAACCAAAATCAAAATTGAAATGCCTTTACCTAGACTCACCAAAAAGAGAGAGAGAGGTCTCAGATAAATAAAATTAGAAATGAGAGGAGATGTTACAACTGACACTACCTAAATACAAAAAATCATAAGAGGCCATTGTGAATAAATACTTTCCAACAAATCAGACAACAAAAAGAAATGTATAAATTCTTAGAAATACAGAATCTATCCAAACTGAATCATGATGAAATAGAAAATCTGAATAAATGGGTTACTCGTAGGAGTTTGACTCAGTACTCCAAAACTTTCCAATAAATACAAGTCCCAGACCAGATGGTTTCACTGGTAAATTCTACCAAGTATCCAAAGAAAAATTAATGCCAATCCTTCCCAATCTATTCCCCAAAATAGAAGTGGAGTAAACACTCTCAAACTCATTTTAAGAGCCAACGTTACCCTGATACCAAACCAGGCAAGGATGCCAATAAGAAAATAGTTGACAAGCCAATATCCCTGATGAACATAAATATAAATGTCCTCAATAAAATATCAGCAAACTGAATTCAAG
Organism: Canis lupus baileyi; assembly: GCF_048164855.1. Classification (NCBI taxonomy): domain Eukaryota; kingdom Metazoa; phylum Chordata; class Mammalia; order Carnivora; family Canidae; genus Canis; species Canis lupus. The sequence goes on along the minus strand of NC_132869.1, from coordinate 6,818,298 downwards.
AATACATTAAAATGATCACAAAACCATGATCAAGTGGGATTTATTTCAGGGATCCAAGGATGGTTCAATATCCACAGTCAGTCAATGTAATATGCCACGCTAACAAAATGAAGGATAAAAATCATATGATCACCTCAATAAATGCATAAAATCATCTAACAAAATTTAACACCTAATTTAAAAGCTCTCAACAAAGTGGGTATAGAGAAAACACACTGCAACATAATAAAGGTCCTACATAACAAGCTCTTAGCTAACACCATATTCAACAGTGAAAACCTGAAAGCTTTTCCTCCAAGACCAGGAACAAGACAAGATGTCCACTCCTACCACTTATATTCAGCATAGTACTAGAAGTCATAGCCAGAACAACTGGGCACGAAAAAAAAAAAAGGCATCCATATTAGGAAGAAGTAAAACTGTCACCATTTGCAGATGATGTGATATTATATAGAGACAACCCTAAAAACTCCACCAAAAACTGCTCAAACTAATAAATGAATTCAGTAAAGCTGAAGGATACAAACTCAACATGCAAAAATCGGTTGCATTTCTATACACTTAAGTTATAGTAATTAAAACAGTATGACACTGGCATACAAACAGATACATAGATCAATGATATGGAATAAAGAGCCCCAAATAAACCCATGTGTATATGGTCAATTAATTTACAAGAAAGGAGCCAAGTATATGGTGGGGAAAAGACAACCTCCTCAATAAATGGTACGGGGGAAACTGGACAAGCAAAAGAATGAAGCTCAACTACTATCTTATGTCATACACAGAAATTAACTCAAATGGATTGAAGATTTGAACATAAGACCTAAAATCATAAAACTCCTAGAAAAACCTAGGTGGTAAGCTCCTTGACATAAATCTTGGTGATGACTTTTTAAATCTGACCCCAAAAACCAAAGCAACAAAGGTAAAAATAAACAAGCAGTACTATATCAAAATAAAAACTTCTGCACAGCAAAGGAAACCACCCATGAAATGAAAAGGGAATGTACTGAATGGGAGAAAATATTTGTAAATCATAACTGAAAAACAGCTAATATCTAAAATTAATAAAGAACTCATTCAACTCATTAGTAAAAAATCCAAACAGTTCAATTTAAAAATGGCAGCAGATCTAAATGACTATTTTCCCAAACAAGACATATGAGAAGATATACAATGGGCACATGAAAAGACACTCAATGTCTTTAAACACCAGGGAAATGCAAATCAAGACCACAATAATATGTTACCTCATACTCTTTGGAATAGCTATTATCAAAAAAGAAGGAAATAAATGTTGGCAAGTATGTGGAGAAAAGGAAATACTTGTGCAATGTTAGTAAATTAGTATAGCCACTATGGAAAAGAGTATGGAGGTTCATCAAAAAAAAAAAATTTTTTTTTTAAATAGAACCACCATGTAATCCAGGTATTCTACTTCTGGGTATTTATTCAAAGAAAATGAAAACAGTAACTCAAAAAGATATATGCACCCTATGTTCATTGCAGCATTATTTACAATAGCTAAGATAAACAACTGAACTGTCCATTAATGAATGGATAAAGAAATTATGGTATATATACAGTGAAACACTAATCATCCATAAAAAAGCATGAAGTATTGTCATTGGCAACAAGAGAGATGGACCTCGAGGGCATCATGCTAACTGCAATAAGTCAGATAGAGGAAAACAAATACCAAAATACCATATGATCTCTCTTATATATAGAATCTAAAAAACAAACAAAACCACTGAGCTCATAGTTACAGACAACAGATAGTGTTTACCAGAGGCAGGGGGTGAAGGATGGGTAAAATTGGCAAAATAGGTCAACAATAATGACCAAAAAAGTATTAAAAAAAAAAGATTTCAAAAAAAAAGGATGTGTTTTGCTAGGAACTAGTGGCCAGGGTTGGAATTTTATGCTGAGATAACAGAAAGGGATAGAAAAAAAATTCGGGGCACCTGGGTGGCTCAGGGCATGATTCCAGGATCCTGGGATCGAGTCCCACATAGGGCTCCCCATAGGGAACCTGTTTCTCCCTCTGCCTGTGTCTCTGCCTCTCTGTCTTGTATTCATGAATAAATACAATCTTAAAAAAAATTTTGCTTAGTCAAATTACAATCAAGGTAAAAAGAAATTCATATTCTCCATTAGTAATTTATAAACAAATGTTTCCATTTATTTCTGTGGTACTTCATTTCTACACTTATTTGAACTCCCCTCATGCTAGAAGGTTCTGATACATCCACCATATTCAGGGAAGTCAAATTTAGTTTCATGGTTGATCTGCATAGTCCACTTAAGTCTGTTTGTATCCACTTAGGATACAAAATATTGATTTAATATAATCTTTGGCTAGTGCTCAGTAGCTAGCACTCTGCTTTTCACACTGGAATCATGGGTCTGAGGTGACATGGAGAGATATATCAGGGGAAATGGGTAGCAGTTGAACATGGGGCCTCTGAGCTGATGGCCACCTCAATAGGAATTCCCACGCTGATCACTGCTCTCCTTGCCACCACACTGAAAGAAGAAATTCAAAGGCGTCACTACAAAGAGATGTGTTTCCAAACCATGTGGTCAGGGTGGTAAACAGCTCCTCACACTGGTGATCAGTAAAGTAAATATTTATTGAGCACATACTGTGGCCAAAATGCTGTGGCAAGTGCTGTAGCATATGCAAAGATGGAAGATAGAAAGTCCCTGGCTTGTGGCATAGCGGGAGGTATGCATAAATAACCTAATACAAAGCAGACTGTGAGGAGCACTATAAGAGAGCCAAGGGGACAGACTGAAGATTCAGGGAGGCTTCTTGAAAGAGTGGAGAAGTGGAGCCCAGCTTTCAAGGTAGGCTTTAATTACCTACCTTAATCCACATTAAATCACAGGACTAACTACATTTTCATCAAAGATCTTCATCATCAGATTTGCCAATTCTCCAAAGTGGATACAAAAGTAAATATGAAGCCACATGCTGGCGTATATTGTTTTTTTTTGAAAATCCCATAATTTGAGTATTAGAAAAATTAAAGCACAATCCTGAATGTAAAAACGAGAAAAGCTATCCCACACATAAAAAAATATCCCCATACCTGAATAGTGAGAAACGGACCCTATCCTATGGCTTCCAGCAAATGTAGGATATGGGAATAAGGGGCAAAGAAAAGAAAAGAGAAGAAAGAAAAAAAAGAAAAGAGAAGAGAAGAGAAAAAAAGAAAAAAAAGAAAAGAAAAGAAAGAAAAGAAAAGAGAAAGAAAGAAAGAAAGAAAAAGAAAGAAAGAAAGAAAGAAAGAAAGAAAGAAAGAAAGAAAGAAAGAAAGAAGAAAGAAAAAGAAAGAAGGAAAGAAAGAAAGAAATCACACAATGGCTTCTTGAGCTTGTGAAGATCACAAATGCATAACCAAGAGCAAGAAATTTTAGCCTGGAGTTTAACGTACCAGAAATGGTTGGTCTACGGTTCGCAGTGGTGTTTTCTAACCATGCAGCTTTCCCAGCACCGGTCTCCAGTTCTGGGTCAGCGAGCACACCAACCATGCTCCTTGCCCAGGATGCCAATGATGTATGATGCTAAATCATCGTAGAACGAGGAACCAAGTACTCAGGCTTTTCTAATTTTCACAGAAAATGAACTTTAATTCAAAACTCTGCCTGGATAATCAAACTTTCCTGTGATCTAATTTGCTCTAATTATTTCCATAAATTGAGATGGAACAGGGGTTATATAAAATTATCGTAACAGAAAATTGAGTTTGAGTCCAAGTTTTAAGCTAAGATGAGGTTTCTGAATAACCCATTGCTGAATGTGGATACTGTCATGAACAACTTGAAACTGTCCAAAATAAAATGAAATAAAATTAAGAAAGCTCTTTTCTTCCTCTTTGAAATCTCGAGGTAAAGTTTCATTCTCTGAAAGTACTAAAGACTTAGGTTATACTGCACAAATGAGGCTGAACGAGCAGTTTGATGTAAATCCAATGAAAATCGGAGTCCTCCAAATTCAACTCACTGACCATCCAATACCAACTACAAGCCAAACTACTTCCTACTTCCTGAAAGGTGAAAGATCTAATTACATGCCGTATTAGAAAGCATTAACATTCTCTATCAAATTACATTTTTATATCCCTCTGGCACCAGAATGGCAATTTTTGGAAAAAGGCTCCACATTTCTTTTTTCTTTTTTTTATTTTTATTTTTTTATTTATTTTTTTTTTTTGGAGGGAAGGGAGAGGAAACCTCTCTTCCACCTACAGAGAAATGGAAATGTTTATCACGAATGTGAACATACTAGGCTGACCCAGAGAACTTTGCCTAGAGTTAGAGGCAACACTCAGAAAAAGAAGATGAGCACAAAATAAGTTCATAACCCAAACTATTAGGAAAGCAAGAGTTTGGACCTTACTGTATCCTTCATTTTGGTTAATGAGACCACGTTCCACTGATGTTGGTGTAAACTTCAGAAGAACACAGAGCCTGGATTCCACCAACAGGAATAATCGCCATCTAGAAAAGTCTTATGAAACTGCCTGAGAAAAAGGGGTTTTTCTGATCAATTAAATAAATATATCAAATTAAACTCATCTATATTTTTAATGTACCTCATTCAAGTTCATTATGGAAGACCCCCATATGTTCTGTATCATTAGTGAGGCATTCTCAGTGGTATAATGATGTAGTGCATACACATGGGGTAAAGTAATGCATTTTTCATTTCTTCTGCACATTTCATTACAGGGTGGAGATGCTGCAATTTTTCATTTAAGATTCCATTTGGGTGTGGGAAGGGGAAATAGTCCTAGAGCTAGAGCTGTGTCCAATTTCTCCAACTTTATAATTCAGCACCTGATAATTTTCCGAGGATATCTTTTCTTAAACAGTCCTCTCCCCTTCAGCATTCAGAAAAAGGAGGGGTAGAGGCTGCAGTTCCTAGGGTTGGTTCTTTCTTTCTTTTTCTTTCTTTCTTTTTTTTTTTTTTAATTTTTATTTATTTATGATAGTCACAGAGAGAGAGAGAGAGGCAGAGACACAGGCAGAGGGAGAAGCAGGCTCCATGCACCGGGAGCCTGACGTGGGATTCGATCCCGGGTCTCCAGGATCGCGCCCTGGGCCAAAGGCAGGCACCAAACCGCTGCGCCACCCAGGGATCCCTCTCTCTCTCTTTCTTTCTTTCTTTTCTTTTCTTTCTTTCTTTCTTTCTTTCTTTTCCCCCTCAAAAAACAGAGGTGGATTATTTCTGAGGAAAGTGATCGAAATTGATCACTGAGGAAACTGATTGAAATTGCCATCGACCATTTTTTCCAGTGATAAGTGTAGTCTGTGTGCCAGTTCTTTAAAGGGGAATTTCAGTTTATAGAAGATGGGAAGTGTAGGATCCCACACTTTCCCAGGGTTAGCTTGCTTGAATATTTGCTGTAGAGATGATCCACTAGTGTTTGCATTTCCTTTTGCTTCATTGGTATACCTAGAGCATTTGAGGACCTTGTCAAAAACGACTGCTCCGGGGTAGACTGGAACTCTGTAGGGTGACAAAAAAGGCTGCGGGATCACAGCCCGTGCACAGCTGTACACTGGTTCCAGGGCTTTGTTTTTGAGATGGAAGATCATAAGCCACACAAAAGGTACAGAAGTTAGATATTTCCACGGCATGGTTGAGGGCTCCGAGTGTTTGTAGCCGCGACTTCACTCGCCAAGCCTGTTTGCCGTCTCCTTTCTCACTTGCCCGTAGCGGTGAGGGGGCTTCTGGTCGTGTGAGGGTTGCACTGGCCGCGGGTGACCCCGTCCCTGGGCTCCCAGCCCCGTCCCACCCCGGTGCTGGTGTCGACGCAGCTGCTACAGGACGCCCATCCCTCTTTCCTGCGCCCCCGTCCCTGAGCTGCACAAAAGTCAAGAAAGAAGTCCCCGAGGGAGGAAGTGTGTCATCACTTACCATTTCACGAAAAGACTCCCCCGAGCAGGATGGGCGCACGGGCCAACCGAGGTTTCTCGGGGTGTGGCTGGCGGCTGTGGGGGGACATCGGGCCACATGCTTCGTCGTCTCCGGGCGAGACCCAGCCCCCGGCGCCCCCCCTCTCCCGTCCGCGAACGTATTTTCCACTCCTGGGTCGGGAAGAGCGGAAGAGAGAAGGAAAAGGAGGGGCAGAGGAGACTCTCCCCCGCCCCGCACCATGACTTGGTGGGAGGAAAGGAGAAGCCAGAGGAGCCAGCGAGCCCGTGGGCCCGTGAGCCCGTGAGCCCGTGAGCCCGTGGGCCGCAGCCGCGCCGGGAGCCGCGGAGACCCAGGCGTGGGGCGGGTGGGCAGCCGGGGACAGCCGGGGGCATCTGGGGGCAGCCGGGGGCAGCCGGGGGCATCTGGGGGCATCTGGGGGCAGCCGGGGGCATCTGGGGGCATCTGGGGGCAGCCGGGGGCATCTGGGGGCAGCCGGGGGCATCTGGGGGCAGCCGGGGACAGCCGGGGGCATCTGGGGGCAGCCGGGGGCAGCCGGGGGCATCTGGGGGCATCTGGGGGCAGCCGGGGGCATCTGGGGGCATCTGGGGGCAGCCGGGGGCATCTGGGGGCATCTGGGGGCAGCCGGGGGCATCTGGGGGCATCTGGGGGCAGCCGGGGCCCCGAGCGGCCCACGGCCGGCCGGGATTTCTGAGGGAGCAAGAGCCGAGGAAGGAGGCCAGCTGGCCAGGGGCTGAGCCGGCTTCCCCAGACGCCCAGGCCGCCGTCGCGCCGTCGAAAGCCCGTGTGTCTTCAGCGAGGAATGGGCCCTCGACGAGGAAGCCCTGTCGGCCGCCGCCCCCCAGGCTCCCTGGGCAGCCTGCAGGTGCACCCCCCCCGGCTGGACCCCGCGGACAGCCGGGGGGCCCGGGCTGGGCTGCCTCGGGTCCCCTGCAGAAAGAGAAACCAGGGTCCCCAGGGCCGAGCCTCGCCTTTCTTAGCAGCCTCACTCTTGAACCAGGCCCCCCACTTGCTCCATCTGGAAAGCCAAGTCCACCCAGTCTCTTCTCTCGATGCTCTCCCGTTTCCGAGGGGGCTAAAGGCCAACCCCTCGGTTCCAGACTTGAAACAGGCCGGCTCCCATCCCCCCTTGCCGCCTGGCTGCGTGCCCCGGCCCGAGGGGTCGCAGCCCAAGGGCGCCCCCCGCTGCTGGTCCCGGCCTCGCGCCCGCGCATCCGAGTTCGCGCGGCCAGGCGGAGGGGGCGGCGGAGGGGGCGGCGGAGGGGGCGGGGGAGCGGGCGGCGGAGGGGGCGGCGGAGGGGGGCGGGGGCGGCGGAGGGGGGCGGGGGCGGGGGAGGGGGCGGCGGCCCGTCGCCGCGCGGGCTTTTCCCATTCTGCGGCCGTCACAGCCACGCGGCGACCGAGCACGGCTGCCCTGTCTGGCTTCCACCTCATTAGCGACGCCCGCCGGTGGCCACGAACACCTCCCTCGTCCCAGGGAGCCAGGAGCGCGCGAAGGTGACCCTGAATTACTAGGATCACTTCTAGAACGTCCTTCCCCATGGGTGCGTGTAACTGAGCTGGTGACGGAGAAGGCCCGCTCCCCTGGCCCCCCCGGAAGGAAACCCCCACATTTGGGGCAGGTCTCAGACTTACGGGGAACGGGAAAGGGCCCAAGGGTCGCTCCTGAAACAGCGCGCGCCAGCAGGGATGGGCCTCAGCTGTGACATGGGGGGACATGGGGGGACACGGGGGGAGACGGGGAGAAGGCCCGGAGGCGGGCAGGCCCGCCCTGCGCTGCCGCCCTTGGGCACGAAGGACTCCGGCGGGAGGACCCAGTCCCAGCGCCCCTGCCCCACCGGCAGCCGCGCCTCCCCGGGGAGCCAAGCCCCAGCTCGGCCCACAGCACCCACTGCCTGGCCTGCCCGGGTCCGGCCGCGCCAGCGTCGGGGCCTCCTCCCTACCGAGACCCTCCGCAGGAAACAGCCTCTTCCACGGATCCTCCGCTGCGTTCTGCTCTCATCCAGCTCTTCCTTTCCCCCCTGCCACTTAAACTCAAGCAACCTCTTGCCATCTACGCCCTTCTGTCCTCTGGAAGCACGAATCATGTCCTGTTCTCTAAAGGTCAGCTCTAAACTGCTGGGTTTTAAAAGCGTTTCTTGTTTGGGATCACTCCCTGGCACCCCGGGGCCTACCCCCGCAGTTCTCGCCTCTCCTGTTTCCCTTCAGGCAAATCAATGGCTTCCTCATTGCCGCCGGATTCCACCCATCCCTCTCTCCCTTCTGAGTTTTGAAACCCATGCACGGAGCTAAAAGAGGGGCACTTGACCGACCCACCCCGTGGTCCCTTGATCGTGCCCACAGGGTCCTCAAGAAGGATGCTTCTCCTACATCTTCGCATTCAAAGGTGGTATCTCTGCCTCCTCTCTAAAAGCCCCGTTGTCCCAAGAAACCTGGGTTAGAGCAACCAGAGATCCTCAAAGGCACTCATTTCTTTCAGCTTCATTTTGCAAGGACGGGAACTGAGCACGGGAAGAAGAAATGCTTCGCCCAGCTTAATGTCTTTCTCTTAAAACATTTTTAAAAACTTAAAATTGGCTTGTGTGTGTTAAAATATAAATCTCTAGTCCCTTGGTTTAGAGGAGAAGCATATGGCTGGGGGGTGGGAAACGGGTCTCTCTTCTTTTTAAATCTGCCCTGAATTGCCTCTGGATTGTCCTCACCTGGAGGCTCAAGTGCAGGTGGGCAAGGTCATCGGAGGGGTCGGAGGTCATCGGAGAGCACAGATTTTACTTGCACACAGTCGTTCGGGGAGTCCTGCGTCTGCATCAGCAGAATTTAGGGTTCTGTACGGAGACGATTCCCTTCAAGCTGTGGCTACAGATGGAAACACAGCAAGGGCTGGGGCAGGCAGGGCTTTCTCATCGCCGGTGAGGGTCTCACACCAAGGGTGGTTGAGCACGTCCAAGCAGACACCCCGTTGGGATGGCCTGGGGAACACAGTGGCTGATTAGCCTTTCATCCCTGGGTCCTGGGCCTGGTTTTGTTCACCACTGGAAGGGCACTGGGCGACCACGTGTGCCTCGGCCCCTTCCTGAAAGTCCCCAGGGGTCAGGCCGGAGCGGCGGCGGGGATCAGTGCCAACCCAGGGCGGGAACAGTGGAGAGTGGCAGAGAAGGACAGCAGCACAGGTGAGCGTGCCCTGTGTGGTCCCATCGCCCGTTAAACCACCGTGGTGAGGGTTTCCACACTCAGATAAAATTCACCCAGATTATTAAAGAGCTGAGGAGAAAAATTCCCATCACAATTACATGGATGTTCTGTCAACAGCAGTAACAGTAGCAGTTACAGAATAACTACAGATAATTACAATCATTTAATTCAAAGTACCAAGTCACTTCATGCAGAACATGACTCATTTATCATTATTGACCTTAGAAGAAGCAAATTTACCCAAATCAATAAAGGTTCCAAATATCCATTAGAGCAGACAGAGATTGGTTACAAGCGTTAGGAGCTTCTATATACCTGGATTAATAGGGGGAAGTAGACCTGGATACTTTTGATTAATGAAGAGATTTTTTTTTTCCTTATGAGACAGTTATTTGAAACAGAATTGACCTTAATTTCTCCTTTAATTCATGTTATGGAAAGTCAGTTGTTTTTGTTAAGAAGTCTCATTCCCATTAGTTGCTGAAACATAGTGTAATTACAAAGAGAAGTAATCTATAAACAGGTAGAGTTCAACTTTGTTTTTAATGGACTGTTCGGGGCTCCCTGAATATTCATGTGGCCGAGATCCGTCTGGTAGGAATGGAGTGGAGTCTGGTGGGAATGACCAGATATCACTGTGCTTCCCTTTTTCAACGACTGCTGTGAGCTTCTTCACATGCAGACAAAATTCACCCAAACTATAAAAAGAGGAGAGGAAAAAACCAAAACTCCCATCACAATTATAGGGATGTTCCATCAACAACGCTAGCAGTAGCAGTTTCAGAATAACTACAGATAATTGCAATCTCCTTGTTGTAGAAATGAGAAGGTTTAGGCTGCCTTTGAGAGTTTGGTATTGAAAAATAAAACTTAATGAAGATGTAAATTGAGATAATAATAAGTCAGATCAGTCACTTAAACATCAAGCAGTTCAAATTGATTCCCAGCTGTTTTACAAACATCACCTTGCTTCATCCTAATGCTGAGGGCTGGTGGGAAGGAAGGGGAGAGTTGGAGGGAAAATCCTCTTACCTTAACAAAACATATGCAGGTTAGGACATGTCTCGCCCAGCATCCCAATCCAAGGCCCTAGGATAGAGAATTCAGACTTCCATCAAAAATGGAATAGATCGTGAAATGCATTAGGGTAAAATTAGCCATTGTGTGTGTGGGGGGGGGGGGGGAAAGGTTATGTCTACTTGTTCAGGAATTGTCAAAATCACAAGATTTCTTTCATGACATAAATGTAAAATGAGGAAAATCTATGAACATCATCCTGTAGGAAGACTCATCACTACAATGTTGGATTGTTGTCCTACCCCAGTCCCGAAACTCTCTGTCACATGGCTATACCTCCCTTCCTTCCCCCTACCCCCTTGCCGCCCCGCCCCAGCCTTTGAAGGAGGGGAACTGGGACTGGCATTTCCAAGGTCACCCGGTCAGTAAAGATGGATCTGACATCTGACCGTGCATGAGCTCCACTACAAAGGGCATTCTCTTCCTGGCATACCTTGCTGTCTCCAGCAGAGTTCAGGTGGTCCCTATCAGGACCAGCATTCTCCAAAGAATCATCTGGAAGGACTAAATCAACATTTTCTGAAATGGGTTTTGAATGCTGCATATCCCCCAAAGAATAAATGATCTTTTCCACTCCTGTGGGGGTCTCTCAGGATCAGGTGCGATGTAGCCCACACTTTACATTGATTAGTTCTTGTAAAGAAGCCAAATTCCGCAGCTTTCTCATTGAATATGGAGCTTAAAATGCTTACTTGAGGAACTGAGAAAATTTTCCCCAGCTACAGATCCAGCCCAACAGGAAATCCAGGTACTGGCAGAGAGGGAATCAGCTGGAACCACTAAAGAAACAATTGCTTCCTTAACACCATCTGGGGAAGAAAGACTGGAGTGGAGGCTGAGAACATGGGAGGAAGCTCTAAGGAAGAGGGGAAAATGCACAAGAAGCATAAGTCACTGGGACTTGAAAATTTGTTCCATTTGTGTCTCTCTGCAGGAAGAAATAAAGAAATGCTGACAAGGCATGCCAGTCTGAATCCCCTGAGCAGTTGGCCTGTTTGACTTTGTGTGATGGTGGGCCAACCTGTGTGCCTGCCGGCTCACACCACCGTAGCTCTTCAAACACATTCTATAGATCCCGCTAATAAATTCCGTTTGGCTGCAACCCTTTCCCAGTTCCAGGCAGTCGCCTCTGAAGTGTAAGTGCAGCCTGTCTTTAAGCCAGGCTACTGCCACTTACTGGTGATCTGTACCTCTTTGGAAAACTAATCTACGCTGCATTTAAAGGCAGGAAGCAGAGTTTGAATGAAAATGCAGTACCATGGCTAGAGGACACAGCTCTCACACCTTCTGCAGCTCCAGAATAAGTGCTATGTTTTAAAAATATATATGTATGTGTTGGCAACATTGAAAAGGGGGCTAAAAAAACATCCCCCACAGAAGTGAGAGCAGCAGCAAAAGAAACGTTAGCGCCCTGCTGACGGGAACAATAGAGCATATGGACATCACACTGCGCTTGCCAAGCAGACAAGGGCAGGATGATCAAAATGGAGTCAATCTGCTTCTCTAATAGCAGAAGAATCGCCTGCGTGAACAGTGTCTCCAAGTGTGCAACGAGGCTCTTTAATTGCCTAAGAAAGGAGAGAGAGAGGGCTTGGTTCACATTTTAGCCAAGCGGACTTCTTGCTGGGGGCCTTTATATCAGAGCACTTTCTATGGTGAGTCTCAGGTGGCCACCATGTGTGGATCGACCCACCTGAGTCCTGGCACTAAAACAAAACATCCCACGGCAAGAGCTCTCACCCCAAAACCATTCTTGGGTGTCACCAGGGTGGAGCTTATTCAACCCGCATCATAGAATGAGATCTACAAAGCTCAGCTCAGGCCAAGTTTCCTCAATGTCCACCAGACAACTTCCTGCTTCCTGCAGATTTCCTTCCAAATTCAATCCCTTTCCTCTTCAGGAAATCTATTAGCACAAAAAATTATAAACCCTGAAGTTAACTTTTCTTTTCTTTTGTAAATGTTGCACCTTTATTGATGCTGGTAATTGAAAGGGGAATGCAGATGGCTTGAGGCAGCCCATCACCTTTTCTGAGAACCACCTGGAAATGTATTTCCTGTTGCTGTGGGGTGATGAGCAAGTTGCTCTCATAAACACCATGTTTGATTGGCACCCTAGTATCCTGTTCCCCCCACATAAGGACTTTCCAATCCAAAAAGCACACTGTAAGTAGAGGACTTGGGTCCTTTATTCTTTGTGACTACAATACTGTACACTAACACAACACCCAAAGTTATGTTTAAACCACGGAACCTTCCTCTGATCTCCAGACTCGTATCTAAATGCCTGTTCAGCATCTCAACTTGGTCATCAGACGGGCATTTAAAATTGTGCCGCAAAGACACTGGTATCTCTTAATCCACTGCCTCCTGTGCAGTCCAAAGTACATCATGTTTCACCTGGACAACCGTGGAACTCTCCTCGATTATTATTCTTCCAGCCCTGAGTTCCCTATCATCTATTTTCTAAACAAAAGCTGGAGTATGTTTAAAATGCTAATTGTATGACTTTCCCTCTTAAAATGCTTAAGTAATTCCTCAGTGCACTTCCACTGAAAGCTAGACTCTTTTCCATTGCATTTGAAACCACGGGCAAGTCCCTGTCCCCTCTAATTTTAGCTTTTCTGCACAATTCTCTCCATCATCCACAGAGCCACTGTCACAGTGGCCTCCTTCCAATTCTTTGAGCGTGCAAAATAGTTTCTGCCTCAATGCCTTTGCACAAGTCATAACACTCCTCCCCTACTCCTTCCATGGTTCTCTTTTCCCCTTTCCTCTGCTCACAGCTGAAATGCCATTCCCTCAGAACTTTTTGTGATAACTCTCTCTAAGCAGAGTTCTCTGCATCCCTCCACAATTATTGTCCATCCATAGACAATCTCCCATGTCGTCCCAAACACTCTGTATGAGGGGAGAAGAGCGAAATCCGTTCCATTTACCACTGTCAACTCAGTACCTGGCAAATGTCCGACGCATAATAGGCACACAGTAAATATGAGCTGAATGAATGAATGTGCCAAATGAGAAAAGGGAGCCAAAAGCATTGAAAAAGAAAAAGAAGAAACAAAGGAGGAAAGAATAAAACAAGAAGGCAAATGGGCATCAGTATAAACTTAGATGATATTAGGCAGAAATAGAAAATGTTGCGATAGTATGTGCCGGTTATGGAAGAAGGAAAAATCACAATGTTAGAGTGTAGTTTCCTGTAAGACATAATTTTAACATAACAAAAAACCACCCACCCACCCAATCAAACAACAACAGCAACAAAAAACATGTTTCTCTACAAAAACCGTCCAATATAAATGACCTTCAGGAAGATTAATGTGAACATAATTGTATTGGTCAAGGCAATGTTAACCACTGTAACAGATAAACCTACAAATCTCAGTGGCTTAACAGGAAAAAAAAGCTTATTTCTCACTCTCATAAGAGCCCTCGTGGGAGTTCCTCATTGGGTACATCTCCTTGAAGAGATGTATCAGAGACTCAGGCTCTGCCATTTTCAACGTGTAGCTCCCGATGTCACTCTAGGGGCTGACTCCATTCCAGCTAACTAGAAAGGGAAAAGAAGATGAAGGGTCATGAATGGGAAGCTTTTACAGGCCAGGCCCAGAAGTGGGGTATGTCATTTCAGATCACGTTCCGTTGACTGAAACTCAGTTCATGCCTCACCTAACTGCAAAGGAGGGCTGGGAAATGGAGTTGAGCTTTGGGTTCAGGAAGTAGAGGAAATCAGGTGGTGATCTGTGTCACCGTATTCTTCAACTTTGAAGGATGCCTTTTAAATATTTTATTCAAGTTGTCAGTTATGCGAAAAGAAATGATGTTTATAGCATATGACTGGCAACTCTAAAAATAGAATGAGCCCATTTAGCACATATTTTGTAATAAAAATTTCTTCAGGTGCCATAGGGCACCTTCCTTGAGGTCCTAGTCAGACTCCTTCATTCACAAGTGAGCTGCAGAAGACAGCGAAACGTGCTCTCTGCTTGAGTCCTTAAAGTGTTAATGTGCAAGGTCTGTGTGCAGAAGGCAAGCTGCCATAGATCTCACTGACTTTGGCAGCAACTCAGGGGTTATATTTTTCTCAGGGATGAAATATTCTTGGATAATTGTTCCAACATGTGAGACCCCCCCAAAAAAAATTCTTTTTTTTTTTTTTTTTTGGTAGAAAAGATCTCAGGAAATAGAAACAGACAAAAAAAAAAAAAAACCCTACTAAGTTATCTAGTCCATCTCTTGAGAATCCAAGCAGATTTATACACTTCAAGATACTTCACAGGATAATCCACTTGTAAGTGCAAGAGCCAGCTATGGACCTCCCTGTCAGCCTGCCTTTATGGTACATGACACACAACCACATGCACGTGCACAATCATCATCTCTCTCAAACACAGGCTGAATTGGCTTAAGGGGTGTGCATAGACTGAACAGATGCCTATGTAATATGGTATGAGGGATGCTGGAAAAAGACACCATGTCCAAAAATAGCTCCTCACCTAGCGTGTAACACTTTCCTAAAATTCTGTTATGAAAGAACACATGATATGAACCTCTTACCTTTGGGTGAATTAGGTTACCAGACCCTTCTCCTCAAGAATGCCTTGCCAAGATCAGAACATTAATATTTTAAAGGCAAAATAAAATGGAAAAAGATAATTATGGTGTATGCAATCCTGTCCAGGAAGAGGAAGCCGGGGAGGCTGCTCTGGGTACCTGCAAATGCAAACTAACTGTGCAGAAAAGACATTTATGCTATTCTCAGATGCTGATGTAGATATTCAAGCTCTTTCACTCGTATTAAATTCAATTATGGCAATTCAGTTCTGCAAGATCAGTGAAAAACTATATTTTATTCCATTTTGACTTCTGAACAGATTCTTCTAACCAAATCATGGAATCTATTTAAACCATATTTATGGGTCTTTGGCCTATGACTCCCTCCTGAATCATATTTTCTTCCCATCCCCCCATCTCACAGATGAGAAACTGAGGCCTGGAGGCATTAAGAGCTCACAGTGTCAGAGCTAGAACTATAACTCAAGTCTCTAGAATTCTCTGTGTTTTACATTGTGTGATGGTATTTAGCATTTATACTACAGTCTTTCTCAGTGCTGGCAGTTTGAGTTAAAGAGTACGGTAAGTGTCTGCTCTCAAACATCTTATCTTTGGAGGAGATTAGACCTACACATACCAAATAATTAGAAAAAATGATGTCAATGGGACAGACATTTTCCCATTCTTGATGTTTCCTTCCCATCAAAGGGATGAAAAAGTGTACTTCTGGGCTTCACTCTGATCTTGCACAGGTAGAGTTCCTTATCTTACAGTTTAACTTGGATAGGATCACTGGGTATGCATAATTTTGCTCTGTCCTTCCTCTTGTGAGCAATCCTTACTGAACAGAATTCAAGTTGCCCCGTGCATCTCCATGCCCACTATGGAACTTTAGTTACAAAGACTAATCTACTCTCAGGCTATGCTAAGCCCCTCAATGCAGTCTTTCTCTTTTGTTTTATTTTTTAAGTCATTTACTTCTATATTGTGAAATAAAAGTTCTGTTTATTGGTGTCGACTTGGACAATAATCTCTGAAACTCTTGGGACTCAAAACAAGGGTGAGTTCTTAGAAAATGCAAAATGCAGGCCTATGATATCACTTTAAAAGCATAGATGTAGAGGAAAAGAGGCTGTTACAATAAGGAATACTTCAACAGACCAATTAAGACACTGGACGAGCAGACAGACAAGAAAATTTGTGTTGAGGAAGAGAAGCCTAAAATCTTACCTCTAGAATAAACTTTCCAAATCAGAGATTGAAAACTTAATGTCTTCCAAGAGCTAGGGAGGTAAAAACATAAATATGTGCAGCAAATAATTATGATAATAAAATAGATTAAGTCTGTGGCAACTAATGATCAAATGAGTTCATGCTCCATCTAAACATATGTAAACTTTCTCTAATTTTTTATGGTAATGAACAGGCTAATTGAACAAAAAAAATGCATCGATGAGAATATCTAATTGTCCCTTTTTATATTATTCCTAAAAAGTAGGTGTCCAACCTATGCCAAGTGATACCACTTCCAGAGGTGAGCCATGCTGTCAGGTTCTGCTTTGATGATCAGAAACTATTCTTTCACAGAAACAAATCTTCCTCCTGGAAGCTCACACCTGGCCCTTGATAATTTCATCCCTAAGGTCCTACAGTCTAGCCAGTTCCACTCATACCGTAGACATTCACTGGAATGTCAGAAATCAGTGTTTTTTTGTCTCCTTCTGAGTGTCCTCTTAGAACATGCTTTTTATTCCTTTCACCATCCTTGCTGTTCTCCTTTGAAAAAACATTTGGTTCCATCTGGGTTCTTTTTAAAGTATGGTTCCCAACATTTTATAGTATACAATATTATAGGTATTTTAGGTAATATAGGTATTATGGTTGATTTCATACCAGTGTAATAGAATATGGAATTATAACTCCCAGTTTTCTGCATACTTTATTTATTCCTACTGATGCCACCTAAAATCATATTGCTTCAAAATGGGGTTAATACTGACTACACCTCTAGATAATCTTTATTCATGTTGCTGGTAAGTCCTTATACTTGAACAGCACAATACAGGATATTTTTCAAGTTCATTTTCACCTAGTTAGGGCTGGCCCCTTACTATATTGAACAAAATGCAACAAACATTTGAGTACCCATTGTGTGCCTTTTGTTTCTTTGGGTGCTAAGAATTAGAAATAAATAAGATAAAGTTCCCTGCCATCAAAGAGTTCACAGGCTGCCAGTACACTAAGTAGTAAATATAAAGATACCACAAAATTATAAACACTAAAATCGCATACTTATGGAAAATGCCATGGTAATAAAGATAAGGAAGCGTTTAATCTTATTAGGAGGGTTATGTGCATTAAGAAAAACTATAGAGACAATATGACATTTAGCTAGGCCTTGAAAGATGGGTAGGAGATTTTTGCTTATTTTATTTTATGAAGAGTTTATATTTTTTAGCACAGTTTAAGGTTCACGGCAAAGTTGAGGGGGAGATACAGATATTTCCCCTATACCTCCTAATTTTCTACCCCTGTTATCAATATCCCACACCAGAGGGGCACATTTGTTACAATTGATACATTGATACATCATAATTATCCAAAGTTGATAGTTTACCATTCATTCTTGGTGTTGTACATTCCACAGAATTAGAAAATTGCATAATGACATGTATCCATCATTTGGGTATCACACAGAGTATTTTTATTGTCCTAGAAAAACCCTCTATGCTCTGTCTCTTCACCCCTTCCACCTGCCCACCCCTCCTGAACCCTGGAATCCTCCAATATTTTTCCTGACCTTGTAGTATTGCCTTTTCCAGAATCAAAGTTGGAATCACACAGTATGTAGCTTAGTTGGATTGGCTCTTTCACTTGGTAATATGCATTTAAGATTCCTGCATCTTTTGTCATGGCTTGATAGCTCATATACTTAGCACTAAATAATATTCCTTTGTCTGGATATATCAGAATTTAGTAACCCATTCCCCAATGGAAGAACATCTTGGCCACTTCCAAGTTTTGGCAATTATAAAAGATGCTATAAACATCCAAGTGTAGGTTTTTGTGTAGACATAAGTTTCCAACTCGTTTGGGTAAATACCAAGGAGAACGATTATTGGATTGTATTATTGGATTGTATAAATAGGAGTGGCTTTTCCCAGCACTTGTCCAAATTTGGATTGAAACTTTGAACTTTTAGTGAAAAGAAAAAAGGAATAAGTAGCTTTTTCAGGAGCAGGAAGATCTGCAGTACAAGATTATTTTTGGTTTATGAGGCCCTTGAAAAAATTTATCAAGGTGTGAAAAGGCAGGACACATGAAGGACTGGGCAGGCTAGAGCATAGGGTACATGGAAAGTAATGGGAAGAACTAAAGGCTGACAGTCAAGGCTGAGAAACATGGGCTCCCTGCTGAAGGCAATGGGAAACCTTCAAGAACTTTTAAAGGAAAGGAGTGACACTCTATCTTGTCCATTCTGATTCACCAATCATAATATTCACTATTCCTATCAGATTCTTGCCTTCTGCCTATTTGATAGTGACTTATGTATTTTGTCCAAGTCTTTGATTAAAATGTTAAACAGGACAGCCCAGCTAGGAGAAAGGTGCCTTCATGTTTATACCATCCATTCACCTGACAATGGAGGAAAGGAAGGAATCTAAGGACAAGTGTGCCATAGTTTGCACATGAAAGAATGCTAGGATTTAGTGACAATATCCTGGTGATGCAGGAGGATGGACAGTCAGGATCAATGATAACTTCAAGTCTTTAGCCTGGGTGAATGGGAAAATTGTAGTTCCAGAATTAGCGAGATTTTGGAAAGAGAGAGAGGTTAGGGGAAATGCACTGATTCTGGATTGATACCTACTGAATATCAGGAGTCAGTAGGACCATAGGATACAAAGGCTCGAAGCCTGTCGTAAATTCACAACTGAAACTTGGGTGAGAGATCATTGCTGAACACCTAGATTGGGAGGTCATCCCCTTGTATGGATATCTGAATCCCTGAAGGCAGATACCATTTTGCAGGGGAGCAGAGTTGAAAGGTTAAAAACAATTAACATGATTTATTTTGCTCACATCTATTATGAGTAGGTAGATGATACGAACCGGTTTATGAATTTCTCTTATCCATCTTTAATGATCCAGGAACATGTGGAGAAGATTATTAGATGAGTTGAAGAAAATGTCAAACATTCAAGGATTGTCATTATTAGACTGAGTCTTCTCCACATAGTTGTGAGTCAAAGAAACCTGACTGAACCCAGGCTTTCCTCTATGCTCTGAGTTTAAAATGATGTTCATCTGAAAAATGAATTTTCTTCCTTAAAATGCCCTCACAGATAGAAAATGGCAATGATAAGAACACAACCTAAAAATACAGGGATGCCACTTGTATTTTATTTATATCTAATAATGTAGGCTTTTATTATTTACCACGAAGCCATAGAAACAGTCAGATTCTATTTATTAGTTTGTCATTGAGCTTTCATTAATCTTCCTTCAGCCTACCTTCAATGCTTGCTTCTGACCGAGTAGGAGGAGGGTAAGTATGTTATATGAATACAGGATATACTTTACTTTGTTTCACAAGCATTCTCCATGGAAAAGGTATGATTTTTAAGGATTTGCTCATAGTAGAAAATAATTGCTGGAAACCCCATTTCTTCATTTCTTACATGTCTCACTTAGAAAACTCATCTCTCCAATCACTCTCAACTACTAGGAAAAGGTGGATTTGGTATTGGTTTTTGGAAAATGACTTTACAATTAAATTAAAATTCTGGTACAAAATTGTTTTTCCACTCAACATTTCTGTTCCTCAGCATCCCCCAACAGACACGCACACATGTGTGGGCACACACTGTCCCACTGCATCCTCTTATTTGAGATTATTAATCTGATGGTGAAGGGCTTTCATTAATATTGTTCTCCTTTAGCAGAGGTCAACCCTGCTCAGAATCACCTTCAAAATAGCTTGACCATTGACTAAATGTATACATTTTAAAAATATTGTCAGTCAGCATCAAATGCATTTGCCCATTTAAAATGAGTTTTGTTTCAACGCACTTTGCTGCCATCCATGGTAATTGGAAAGTCAGTTTGAGATATCTTCTAATGTGCTTTTTAAAATTGACCAAGGCTGCAGCAGCAGCTTCTTAAACCAAATATAACTAATTTCTATCTGTCCAACCTGATCACTGTAGGCTGACAGTCTCTCGTATTCTTTATTTTTAACGTATGTGAGGGTTTTTTTCCAATAGAGTATATAGTCCTTTTATCTCTCTGTTCTCTGTCTGCAAATTGGCATTTTCTGTCTTCTAGGAGTCTCATTACCATTCGATGATTTTTCTCCACTTCACAATAAAGGCACTAAACTGGGACACCCACAAGAAAACACACAACTACCTATATAGCACTTTTCTTTCACCGCATCTTCCTCCATGTGGTCTTTATGGTTTCAATAGCTCTCAAGTGTCAAGAGAGACCTGAAACTTTTCAACCGTTGGCTGCCTATCTCATTCACCCTGCTTTCCTCCCAGGCAGCATCCTAAGTAGAATGGAATGTTGAAGCACCTGATTGGCTCGTGGACAGAGTATTCATTCTCCAGGAATGCCCTGTAGATACCAATTGAAACTGCATCATCCATAAAAGTAATCCATAGACCCATTTGCTTTTCATTTTTGGCTTATGATAGCAATAATGACTATAACACAGGGCCCAGGAATTGATGACCAGCTGGGGTTAATGGCCCTTGGCTGCACTGTGGGCTCTCAACTCCCCCAGCTGGTCATTAATCCCCAGGAAATGCCCCATACCTTGATCGTTATTACTTAATTAATGCCTCTTTCACTTTCAGCCTAAGTGGTCATAGCACTGTAACCCTAACAGCAGCTTGCAGTTGGAACTGTGTATTTCCACTCAAATACTAGAATTCCCTATGGCTGCATACATATTTTAAATTTTCCTGGAATAGTTGATTATATTTGCCTTGGGCTTCTACCCCTTAGGAAGGCGGCAGGGGGTGGAGTGGTCATCGTGGTGAAGGTTTATTTTTCAAGTAAAATTTTGCTACTTGCATATCAGAGCTACAAGGTCAAAAGAAAAGTGGAATGTGCTCACCTAGCCCTTTGTTTCTAGGTCATCGGGATTGGTTGTTCTTTCAGAGATCTAAATACAGAAAAATAAAAGGGATGAGAGAAGGGAACTGTCACTTCTGCAGTTGCTTAGTACAGATTTCACAGTCCTTGAAATGGCATAACAACAGAATTTATCCCACTGTTGGAAAACTCCAAGTGTCTTCATAACTAGTTAAACATCACCTGGAATAAATATTCTCATAGTATTAACACTATTATGTATCACATTTTCAGAGATTGTTGTAGGCTATCACCAAATAATGAGTTACCAAGCTGACAAAGAAGGTAGATTTTCTTCGATTTGGTGTGACTGGCAAATGCGACTACGGAAAAAACATAAGGAGAGTTTTGTCTGAGCACACAATTACCACAAGGAACAGGCCAGATGCTGCTTTGGGACAGCTGGGTTTATATACAAAGAACTGCCTGCCTGTTTATGAACCAGATACCAACCCCAAGTGATTTTAACTTCTTCTGTCTCAAGTAAAGGTCTACAATTATTCTCAGCAGAAGCATAAAAGAAATGCAGTCCTTCTTTCTTCTCTGTATTCTGAGAGAAACTGATGTTATCTGGAGAAATATGTTTCTAAGAGATTAGCAGTGATTCATGACCATCAGAGGCTCAAGTGTGTAGAACAACTTAGAGATCATTTGGGAAGATCCAAACTGTAATGCTTTATCGTAAAGTTTACTTAGAGAATCACATATCTCCAGGATGAATGTTATAAGTAGAAATGTACTCTTACGACTGGAATCACTGAATCTTAGGACTAGAGAAAGCATTTACAGTCATTTAGCCCCCAGACTCAACTTTATACAGGATTAAGCATAAACTAACTCCCATAGATAAAAATCTATCCAGAATATAGCTGTGTGACTACTTCCCTAAATGTATCTTAATGATAAACAGTTGTAACTGATGGGTAATTTCTCCTTGTACTCAAGTTTTAGTTCATTTTCTTTTCTTCTATCTTCAGTTCACATGGAAATTCCTTGTCTAGCCTTGAAGATTTTTATTAAATTGACTTCTCTTCTGAGCCCTTAAAGACAACAAAGTACCAATTCCTTTATCCTTTCGTCTGAAGTTTTATTTCCCTACAAATTCTTCTCATCTTTGTGTCACTAGCTCCTTTCAGTTTCCTAAGATCTCCTTCTGGTTGTGTGTTTGTAGATTTCTTGTCAGTCACGTGTTAGGATCTGAATAATGCAAGGCATTAATTGAGGACTGCCTCATGGATCATGATGCTGCACTGAATCACAAAATATGAGAGTCTAGGTTCTTTGCTGTTGATAACCTGTCAAATACCTGAGGGGCCTCAGTATGGGTGCCCGGCCTCATTTTTGCCAACCCTTCTATTCTGCAGGCACAGAGAGTATTTACTATGATTGCACATTGCACTAGGCATGGAGTGTACAGAGATTCAAACAACAAAAATAAAGGTAGAGTCCATGCCAGGACAGAATTCACCAATGACTGCAGGAGATACATAGACAAACTTCAGAGCAACAGATCTGTCTCTAATATAAAGTTCAGAGGACCATGGAGTGATACATGGGAGGGACACCTAACTTGACCTGGAGACTTAGGGACCTTCCCTCACCACCAGAAAGATAATATGGAAACTGTATTGTAAAGAAGGAAAGGGTGGTAATGAAAAGGGAAAAGAAGAGTATTCCAGGGAGAGGAACAGCATTTATAAAGGCATAAAGATATCAAAATAGGTGCCTGTGACAAATGAACCAGATGTCATTCCTATTGGTTGTACGGCCTCTTCTGATCACTTAATTCCCAAGTTATTTCTTGTTGAACCTTCCCAACTCTGATCCTTTTTCTCTCTGTGGATGCCATTTTCCACCTGCCTCTATAATCCTCCCATTTCTGCAGCTGGTTTTCTGAGCAGGTCTGGTTTCCAGGGTTATCTCTGTCCCTGTCTGATCAGCCTGATAAGCTCTGTGCTTCCATTCAGGACTCTGCTTAGCTTTATCCTGGACATCTGTTAGGTGGCCTTATTCCAACAGTGACACATCCCAGACTTGCATTGTAAACTACTGTGTATTGTTGATTTGGGGGGAACTTATATGTTCAGTAACATACAGTTAATTCTATAGCTATGCTTAAATCCAGCCAATCTCTTCCAAATACGTATGTTATTTTTTCCTTTGTGACTTTAACCTTAGGCTTAACCACCAAAGTGAGTTATATACACCATAAAAGAGCTGCATGACATTTAATTCATCACTAATGAAGATGTTAAACACCAATAAGAATATAGGATAGCCTTGGCTGTGAAAATTGTTCACATTTTATTTGCTAATACTTGTGTTGTAAGTGAAGCAGTCTTACTCGCATGTCTTTAATCATATACCACATCTAATTGAAGATGATTAAGAGAATAAGTCTACAGAGTAATTCTAAACATTCCATACATTCTCTTCAAAACTATAGTTTATTTCTGAAAACTAAGCATTATCTGAAATATGTAAATTATTATACCTGGTAGGTTATGATGGTAAACAATATAAATCCAGATATGCACAAAGGATTCATCTTAAAATATTTAATGAACCTTTCAGAATAATTTTAGAACTACAGAAGATTTCAAGAATGTTAGAGAGTTCCCATATACCTCATACCCAATTTCTACGATACATTCATCACAACTAATACCAATAGTGATACTTCAGTAATAACTGGGATTCATACTTTATTTATATTTCCTTAGTTTTTGCCTAATGTCTTCTTTTGGTTCTAGAATCCTATCCAGGATACTACCTTATATTTAGTTATAAAATCTTCTTAGGCTCCTCTAGACTATGAAAGTTTCTCAGACTTCTCTTATTTCTGATGACCATGACAGGTTTGAGGGTATGGGCCAAGTATCCTTGTACAATATCCTTTAATTTAGGTTTGTCTGATTTCCTTCTCATGGCCACACAAGAATTAGGGGATTTAGGAAGAAATTCCACAGAGGTAAGTTGCCATTCTCATCACATGATATCAAGGATATATGCTATCAAAGTGACCACTGATTACTGATGACTTATCAACACGGCTTATGCTTAACCTTGGCCACCTTGCTAAAGCTATGTTTGTTGTTTTTTTCCACTGTAAATTATTCTTTTCCTCCTTTTCTATACTTTACTTTGTAGAACAGAGTCCATATGAGCACCTTAACATTTAAGAAGTAAAGAATTATGTTCCACCTCCTCAAGGGGGAGTATCTCCATAAATTAGTGGGAATCGTTCAATGGATACTGTTTCTGTGTATAAAATTCACTCAGTAATAATGTATATAATCTATCGCTATTTGTATGTTTAAAAGAACACTAGATAGATCAATAAGTAGAGATAGAGGTGTATAAGACTATGTAATGCACATGGAAGGCCACATAAGAAACCAAGAGCCACATTCACTTGCCTTTGGGGGGAGGAACTGAAACAGGATGAAAAGACACCTCATTTACAACTCAGTACAATAAAACAATTTTGTATTTCTAAAATTATTTATTCTGTCCTTCTATTTTTTAAGTCTTTAAAATGTAAAATGTAATCATCTATGGGACTAGGTAAAATCAGTGGAAAGGAGAAAGGAATGGTCACATTGTTTTATAGATATTGTTTTTATAATGAAGAATAGTATCAGATCAGTGATCTCAGTGATCATTCTTACCACCTCAAGACAGTATGTTTCAAAGTATACAAGTGAAAAGCCAATGTTAGTGGCTGGTTTTGTTAATGAATAGTATATGCCAGAGTTGTGTGTCTGTGTTTGGTAGTAGCAATTGGGCAAGAATCAATAGCCTGATTAAAAACAGAAAGCCCAAGAGTCTTCTAAACCTAAAAAGTTGATTTGCTATTTTAGTACATGTCACTGAATGCACAAACTACCTCGGTCGCCAGATTTACTAGCAGAATTACCTTCCATCTAGGTTTCAACAAAGATTAATACTGGCATTGATAAGGAGAAACACTGTGCTAGGTTATTCCCTTGAAAGGTGCTTTTCTCTATATTATATGACCAGTGATTCTCAAGGGATAAATAATTTGAATTGTGTATAGATGCACTACAGAAATAGTGTCTGTTTGTTTTGCATTTGTACTGGAGTAAGCTTTCACTTTTTCATATAAGATATGATTTAATTACATTTGATACTGGGGTTATGTTGCTCAATGGTTCATTAAAGAGAATAAACTAAAGGATTAAATACAAAAAGAAACTTTATGAAATTGGAGAGCAAGATTTTGTGGCAAGAGTTAATATGGATGAACTAAGAATCATCAAAATGAAATCTAAATTAAAATGAAATCTCTCTGTCAGACATCTAAATCTAAATGTCTGACAGAGAGAGAGAGAGAGAGAGAGAGAGAGAGAGAGAAATGAGATAGTATTTTTAAAAAGATTAAAATTGACCATTTCTGACTAGTAAGAAGGGAGGAATAAGCAGACATTGAGCAGAAAATGAATGTATTAGATCCCTGAGAGCAGGAAGTTCTTTAGATTTCTACATAGAGCTTTGTATAGATTAAGCAGTTTTAATTTTGATTGCATGGCCTTCTATAGACTATCACAGTGTCTAAAGATGCTGATTTTTTACATGATACATAAATAATCAAAGACAAAAAGGAAAACTCATAAGGCTGACCAAGGAAAATAGGTCAGAGAAACAAGCACAGAGTAAAATGTTTTTAGAAAGTTGGGCTATTGTGAGCCCATTTTAGACTTTGTGGTCATCTCAAGAAGGCAGAGCTTCCCTTCAGTTTAACTCATATGATCTGAAACATCTTTTAAAATTATATCCATGATCATTAGACAAAGCCCACACTATATAAAATTCTATGCCAAATTTAAACTAATATCAAATGAGCTCTCTCTGCTTTCTCTGCCATACATAGTATAATAAACTGGCTGTTCTTTAATTGGGAGGGGGCTATAACTTAATCCCTATGCCAGCCCACTATAAAATTTTATCAGTGCTGCTCCAGTAAGGGCGGATACAGAAGTAATGTTGTCTCCTCCTAATATGTTATTTTAGATCAGTGTCAGATTCACAATTGAAACTAAAAAGTCTTTTAAGATGAAACCCTTACTCTACAACTTTAGCAATAATTGCAATAAATTTAGAATTTATACCATGGCAAAGCTTAGCAAATTAGGTGACATTTAAATGAATGCATTACATATCCCTAAAATCCTAAGTGGATAATATGTATGGAGGAGGAATGATTTATCTGATTGAAAAGGCAATGTCATTCTAATTTCTAGACAATGTGTTAATTACTAGGGCATATAGTGACCAACATACAAATGATCTTAGTCATATTGTATTTTAAGATACAAAGTAAGTTTTTTTATTGCAATTATACTATCAAAATGCTATTAGGTCATATGGATTCTGGTCTAAAAACAGAATCTATTCCATCTAGTGTTTCAGTATTTCTAGTAGATAAGACTATGTCATTAGGAACTATATATTGATTTTAATTAGAACAGGCATGCCACCATTAATATGAGTTGTGATGCCACTAAGGCAGTCATCGAGGGAGGATTAATTAATTAATTGTAAATTAATTAATTGAGAGCAAATCAAATCAAACTAGAAAAATGAATACAGAACTTGGGGAGGGGAGTTAAACTCAAAACAGATTGAAAACCCAAGACAGTTTAAATTGTTTATCAAGACTGAAAAAAATTAAGCAACTCATTAAAAGAGAGGATCTGTTGTTTTTAAGAAAGCAAAACAATGACAATAAAGCAATAAATTAAGTTCAAACATTTTCCTTAAAAATGATATATGAAATTCTAAACTTACTAAGATTTTTTTTCATTCTCTGTTATAGACCCAGAGAAATGATTTGCAGTATGGGGTACTTAATAACACTCATCACAGATTTAATCACTTCATTTTCGGTTCATAGCTAAAGAGGAAACTCACTCAAATGCTTAAAAGGAAATGAATACACTAAATTGAAGGCAAAGCCTATTATAAGGAGAGAGTCATACCCCTTTTTTATGAGTTTACCTCTAGTTACTAGATTCCAGTGTTTATGAAACTCGGTGCTTCAGAACTGATCAACATAGATGGATGACTAATAAGTGAGGTTGGTATTTGGAGAAGAAACATTAAACGTAAGTAAACTTTACAAATTCAACTATACAAAATATACATATAGGTGGGAAAAAGCTAAGAATAATATATTAAAATGAAAATATTTGCAATATAGGGTCATAGTTTTATTTAAAAATGTGTTTAATATTTCTGTGCCTGCACATACACACATGCACACTCACAAATCAGAAGGTTTCCTAATGACCAATGAAGGATTGTGTGTCAATTCTAACCTATTAGTTAGAATTGAGATAAAATACGCCAAAATGAAAATTAAAGTCAGATGTGTATGGAACTTGGATTAAAACAAAACAAAACAAAACAAAAACCCTCTTCTAAGTAGTTTAGTAGTTTTCACTTTTAAACTATGCCTTTCCAGTGACAGGGAATTAAAAATGAATGCCAGTACGAGAAATCCTGTTCACCATGGCTGTACCTGCCTGCAAATAGGATGTTATCTCTGCTAAAATATAAGCAGAAACCAACTGTAATAAGCAGTGCTACGCTTTACTAGATCTTTGTTATATAAGCAATGAGCAGAGTGGCAAAGGGCAAGTGGTAAGGAAAGGAAACGCCTATATGCCTTTAACAGGTTTAGAGGCTACTTTAGTCAAATGAACAGACTGCATTACACCATAGACTTGTCTGACTGAACCTTAAAGGTATGGTAAGATATGGATCTGCCTACAATAACTGCCTGTAATCACAAGAGTCAGCTGTATTTTGTCCTAGAATAGTTGACAGTGAACCTGTAGAAACTGTGAAAGGGTACTGTAATTTCTCAAATAAGAATTAGTTTGTTGGGCAGCCCTGGTGGCTCAGCGGTTTGGCGCTGCCTTCAGCCCAGGGTGTGATCCTGGAGTCCTGGGATCGAGTCCCACGCCAGGCTCCCGGTGCATGGAGCCTGCTTCTCCCTCTGCTTGTGTCTCTGCCTCTCTCTCTACTCTCTCTCTCTCTCACTCTCTCTCTCTCATGAATAAATAAATAAAATCTTTAAAAAAAAGAATTAGTTTGTTAATTTAATAACTACTGTGCATATGCTATAACTCGTGCACTGTTTAGGAGACTAGGATATATTGATAAATAAATACTTCTGTCCTTGAGAAGTTTATATCCTGGCAGATTGACACAGAAAGCAAAACAAAACAAAAGAAGCATAATAAGTAATGTTTTATATTAGAAATAAGTTGGTGAAAAAGAAAAGGTAGATCAGGGTATGGAAGACTGGGAGAAAGGCTAGAACTGATGTGATTATCACTGTGCTTGCTCTCATGATGGTCAGGAGACAAGGGAAGAAGCAGACAGACGAGTTAAACAGAGATTGTGATAATCCAGAAGAAAAATGATGAAGGGTCAAATCAGAGTGGTGGCTCTAAAGACAATAATCAAATTCTAAATATATTAAAACAGTAACACCAATAGGATTTGCTAATGTGATAGATGTGGGATATGAAATGAGAAGGGGGTATGTCCAGGATGACACTATGGTGTATGGCCTAAGCATTTGCAAGAATAGTGTTGCCTTTAACCGAGATGGGGATTAAGTTTATGATGTTCAGATTTGGGCGTGTTGAATTTGAGATGAATAGTAGATATCCAAGAAAAAATGTAAAGTAAACAGTTGAATTTAGGAATATGAAGGAAAGAGGCCTGGACTAGATGTACAAACTTGGGAGGCTGGGCATAAAAGTAGTATTTAATCACATGATACTGGATATCACTAAGAGAATGAGTATTGACAGAGAATTGAAGGGGACCAAGGACTAAACACTGGATCACACCAGCATTCTAGTCCTTGAAGAAAAGAGGAGGAATAGACAAAAAAGATTGATAGATTGACAAATGAGGTAGGGAGAAACCTGACAGAGTGTGGGGTCCTGGAAGCCAAATGCAGAAAGTGTCTCCAGGAAGGAATGATCAAATAAGTTGATATGTAGTTGTGAGTGAATGGAATAGATTCATAAGATTCTAAAATTAGAATTTTAATTATAATTCTCACTCATTAGAATTAAATAAAATATCAATTAAATAAAGCTCACTTATCAGCAAAGTTTCACATGATCATGAGCTCTAGAGTTAGGCAAGAATTCAAATCCCAAATTCATCACTCACTATCCTCAGCTAGTTGCTTCATGATTTCTGAGGCTGGTTTCCTAGATAACTGCCTCACAGACCTTCTGTGAAATTCAGTGAAACAATTTGTGTAAAATCACCTATGAAATGACTGTGAAGTAATGAGTGCTTATCATTTAAAATGCATAATACAAATGTTAATATGAACTTAAATATTATATAATTGACATATATACATTATAAAATTATATTATTCATTATATTATATATCATATGATCTCTGCTATTGGTTATATTACTCATAATTTATTTACTCATTTGATCTTTTAGTTATGCATCAAATACCCTTTAGCATTTACTCTTTGCCAGGCAGGCACCTAAGAAAACAAACATTGACAAAACATGGAACTTATCATTCCTGTAATTTAAAATAGACTAGATTCTGCAACCGGTACTCTACAGAATTTATTCTCCTATTTCATGTGAGGAATTTGAGTAGTGTATCTATCACCTATCAGGTAGGTGACCTTAATATAAATAAGTCACTCAAACTCAATGACCCTCAGAAAAATGGAGACACATTGTCTCTATTTGCAAGGTGGTTAGAAAGATTAGCCGATCCAGTAGATATTCTTGCATCTATTACCAAGTAGGCATTCACAGTCTAGGTCTTATTAGTACTATAAATTCTGTTCATTCTGTCAAAAAAATGTAGACTTTCTTAAAGTAAATAATTCATGTTTTTCACTTTTACTGGAAGTTGACACATTTTTAAGACAGCATAAACTGACACCCTGATAAATAATCTTCCATTTGTTAAAATTTACTTCATCCTGTCTCATTTCACAAAGAATTTGAGATAGCTTAGAAGGAGATTATGTAAAGTTATAACAATGATAGAAGCATAAAATCAAGAATGCATTTATATAGAACCTATATATGCTTTCATATCTGTTTAATAAATTTTTATGGTGGACTTCAAATTTAATTCTGAGCTTCCTGGCAGCCAACACTAAAGGGAAATAACAGTTGAACAATCTCATTATCAACAAAGAAGAAGATTCTAGATTCTCATTAAAGAAATAAAGTTTGCTTAGCATTAAACTCTAAAAGATATTTCTTAGTCCAGTCCTCATATAGGATATATGGAGTGATACAGATTGTAACTGTAGTTATTTTTGTAACAAATGTAGTTATCAATTTTATAGAAATGTTTCTTAACAACTCTTAACTAAATGTTTCTTAACAACTCTTAACTAAAAAATTGAGTCCTGATGTAAAAAAAGAATTGAGTAATAATTCTGTGAAAATGTAGTCCAAATATGGTAATATCAGACTATTTGATAATCCAAAAATGCTCTCTAATTTTCCGTGTGCATCTTATCACCCCTAATACATTTATGTGCATGTTTGTTTATTTATAAGCTATGTATATGTGTATACACATATATATTTTGCTATATTTATACCAATTTAGAATTTTTACAGGACTAGATGAGCTTTAAAGGATCTACAAGAAACATCACTTCTGTTCTCATACTTTTAGTGGGAACTGGATGGGAGACGAAACTTAAGGACCTGTATTCCATATTGCTAGATGAGGACAGAAGAATATTCTTTAGAAGCCAAACTCACATGGCAAGTTTAACATTCTTTTAGAAAAATTGTGACCTTTCCAGGATGTTCCACTGATGGACATCCAGGTGGGTACCTTTTCTTTTTTTTTTTTTTTTTTCAGGTGGTTACCTTCACCACCATATGACACTAATTCTCAAGATGGTTTACAGACAATAACCAGAATTTTTCTCAGGAAGAGTTTTTGGTCAACATAAACAAATATACCTTTGAAATTCCAATGGTAAGCTCTGTTCAAGATGTGTCTTTCCAAGAATATAACACTGTAATTTTCTTTACTCAAACCCAGATGCTCATAAAGGCCTTCTGGGCCTTGTTCACATGTGATAAAGAATATCCAAGCATTGCTACTTTTGATCTCAGAGATTTCTGACATTCTAGATTGCAAAGATGTTTGCCTGTAGTTGTCTTTTTTGTTTGGTTGTGGTGGTTGTTGCTGTTGTTAGTTCCTCCTCCTTTTTAAAAGTTCTTGGCCAATCCTGATATCCCTTTAAAGATGCACTTGATGCTATTGGGGAAATGTCAGAAATAATGAAGAAAAATCCTAACATGCTGTCCAACTGAAGTCCATCTTTTGAAATGAAAAACATTCATAATGAAAATGAGTTGACAGCTTACTTGATGATATTTACAGCTGGATATGACGTCAATCGGAAGGATAGTACAGATCAATTTTAATGGCAAGCAGCTAAGCACGCTTATTGATTTGGCAGCTTGCTACTCTACAAATGGCAAAGACCATTAATATGCTAGCACCAGGGACATGGGAGAAGCATAAAACAACAAGTGACTTTGAGCCTTTAAAGTAGATAATTTAAGAGCGCTGATTTGATGATCACAAGGGAAAGTGTGAATTCATGATTTAACCTCCATTCACTACCTCTCAACTAAAAATTGATCGCCATCTTAGGAGATATATTTCATTTGAAAGAAATGTAATATATTTCATAATTTCCTCTTTAAGCCCTTTGCTTTAAGGGATGCCATTTGCTGTTTGGCTAATCCTAAAGCAGACTTTTTTTTTTCCTGGAAGAACAGAATCACTTCTGCTAGAGCAGACTGACCACAAAGGTGAAACACGAATCAAAAGCACATAAGAATATCATGTATCCCCCTTGTCTGCTTCCATATTTCCTTTCTACCCTATAAGAACAATAACATTAGTCCCTCCCTGGAATATAAAAATGGCTAAGATCATGTCTATTAAGTGTTGCAAGAAGACATTTATTTTAGGAACAGTACAAGCTGTCAGTAGTACCCACACTGTAGTCAATATTACAAATATATATCACTTGAATGTGGATACTGCTATTGAGACTAAAGTTTTCCTTGTCTGGAAGAGATGTGAATACTCTGTTGATCACCAAATAAACTTTTCATTCAGACATTTCACATTGTATTTTAATATACCTAATGGAGTCTAACCAAATGGATGATAGGTGGGCTGTCTGTAATAATGAACTTCCTAACCTCTAGAGATACAGTACATCTGCTCAGATCAAAATGTGTTGTTTATGAAGCTCCCACACTCTGGAGACATATGTACAGTACCAATGTGAAAATAACAAGTTTCAAACTCTTCAAATTGTTCCTAGTCAGCCAGTGAGGAAGCATTAACCCTCACAGCATAGAATGTATCCTTCTTCAAATCTGCTAATTGTTCAAATCCTTAGTAACAGCATCTGATGTACAAAGACTCTTACCTGGTCATTGTTGGTAGGGGAAAATAATACATTTCAAACCGAAGAGTTTTGTGCTTTCCTGTGTAAGTCTGAATGGCTCATTAAAGTGAATAGAGAAGAACCAAGTCAGGAATTCATAGTGATTTGTGATCTCTTATAATCAGGACATTTTCCTCGTCTTTCTTAATGCTGAAGATTGAAATCCATTTGGGTGGTCTTATAAGAAATAAAAAAACAACTACTCATTTCACCAAGATGCATATTCTTTACACTTATTGGCTAATACTCTGTGATGACCTTTGTAAGCAATTTGAGGCTACCAAGCCATTTATAAATCTTATTACTGACCTCCAAATGAGAAAGGCAGCCCCTTAATGGACTTAAAATACTGCCACTGCTCTCTACTTTTCCTTATTTATTCTTCATATCACTTTGTTTATTAAGATTATCACTTCATTACCTGGAAAAGTTTGGGTAAAACAAAACCAATTTCACTCTTTGAAAGCACGTATTCTATTAATATTTTCTGGGTGAATAGGGATGGAGAAGGAATCCCTCAAATGTAGACATGTAAGTTATTTCTCTCATCCCTTGCTATAAAGTAACTCAACATTAGGATTACCTAATATTTATATTGCTTAAGAACACTATAGAATCCAATCACTTATCAACAGAAATTCATTGAAAAGTTAACTCTAAGAAAACAAGTTAACTCTAAGAAAGCATCAGAATATGAAATTCATATTTCATATATTAAGTAGGAAAGATGTTAAAATTATTAAACATGTTGAAATGATATTTGTTTAATGTTAAATTAAACATTTTATATTTAGAAAGGGTTTTTTTTAATTATTAAAGATATTAAAATGGAGAATCCCAAATCCATGAATGCTGTTCAGAGTCTGCCCAAACCCCCTTCATTGGGTGGGTGTGAGCTGCCATGAGGGTTGGAAAATAGCCTTTGACTTAAAGAGAGCCACTATGCCTAGGAAATCACACACACATACACTCATAGGAGATGGAATGAGCAGCCTCTACCTGATGACTGATTCTCCTGGAAGTACAAAAGATCAGCTTCTTACCTCACTGTGAGAGACCAAATCTATGACACAATACATGGTTCAGAACTCCCTGTGGGATCACGCCGAGAACCACATCCTTACTGAGATCCTTTCCTCATCATATTCTACTTCCTCTCTTCCTTTCTCCTAAGAGCATTCTCTCGATAAACAATGTCCACCCAGGGAGGCCCAGGTGGCTCAGTGGCCTAGCACCGCCTTCAGCCCAGGGCGTGATCCTGGAGACGTGGGATCGAGTCCCACGTAGGGCTCCCTGCATGGAGCCTGCTTCTCCCTCTGCCTGTGTCTCTGCCTCTCTCTATCTCTCATGAATAAATAAACAAAACCCTTAAAACAAAACAAAACAAAACAAAAAAACAATGTCCACCCAAATTCCTGTCTCAGGCTCTGCTTCTACAGAACCCAAGCAAAATACAAAGTTAAGTACTGGATTCCCAAATGTAGGCCCTTCCTTAATAAAGAAAATCTTAGCAATTTTATTTTGTTTTGTATTGTTTCTAATAGGCAGTTCTGGGGGAAGATTGGTGTAATAAAGTGAAACCATGGCAAGTGATTGAATAATTTCATACATCAATCAGAATCCAAATTTTCAGCTTTAGAAAATTTAACTCTGTGTGGGCTCTTACCCACACAGAGTTGATACCTAGCCTCTTGACACCCCCAAATTTTCTAGTGGTGGCTTTGATGAGAGTTATTTCTGAACTCAGACCATACAGATCATTCACCTTCCCTCCTTATTCAGCCCCATTCCCCCCTATTCAATATTTGTGTGATTTTATCCATCACTTCTAGGGCAAGGCTATGAGCAGTACCTTACACACTGGAATCACTAAATATTTGTTCAATCTATTATTTTGGCTATATGGATCAATTAAGGTCTAAGAGGGAAATCAGGAAAAGAGCTGTCCATTCAATAACTGTACAGCTAGAGAAAAGAAAATAGAAAATTGCACATTTTCATAGAGGTACTAAGGCAAGGATGGAGACCCATCCCTAATAACTGTCACTGGTTCCAAAGAGGACAAGAGACAAGGGAGGATACCAACATTAAATTACTCATGACTTTTCTTGACCCCAAAAAGAGAATATTTATTTCCCTTCAATTCACATATGCTGCCCAGACCTGGGCTTCCTGGAATTTCTATTAAGAATCCAGATTACATAGCAATAATTTTCAGGTGCCATAGCCTCTGCTAGTGAGCTCCAAAAAGGACAGCAGGAAAGAGACAAGCCACAGGGCAGTCGAGAGCTAGAGATTTGGAGACAATTTGAATGGATATGAATTAAGGATAGAATTTAAAATATGTAGAAATCATAGTCCAGAAATCCATGGTGCAAGGAATATATTTTATCTCATATTTCTATAAGCCAACCTCCTCTCTCTTTCGAGCCCTATCCCTTGATTCTGTTGAGTTAGCAGAAAATTTAATTTCTTTTTTTTAAAGATTTTATTTATTTATTCATTCATGAAGAAAGAGAGAGAGAGAGAGAGAAAGAGAGAGAGATTGGCAAAGGCACAGGCAGAGGGAGAAGCAGGCTCCATTCAGGGAGCCCGATGTGGGACTCCATCCCAGGACTCCAGGATCACGCCCTGGGCCAAGAACAGGTGCTAAACCGCTGAACCACCCAGGGATCCCCAAAATTTAATTTCACTATTGAGATAGGGGGTGCCCAGTCCTCTTATACAAAGTTGGTTAAGTCCCAGGAAATTTACATAGGGCCAGGGTATTTTGAAGACATGTGAGTAGGGATGTAGGGAAGGTGATGGCTGGCAGTCACACAGTTTGCACTTGGCCTATCCCGGATCCTGTCCATAAGGCTACCTGGACCAGTGGGTCTTCCTGCAGGGCACTGCCTGGGCATCTCTGTGAGGCTACTGAGGTGCTTATTTCAACGATCCCCCTTCCTGAAGTCGTACTAACTGTCCAGTCTGCTGAACCCCTTTCACAGGAGTTTCCGGGCCTCTCTACTCTCGTTACTGTTCTGTATCTCTCCTCCTCTTCCTGGTCCAGGGGATGCTTTCTATTCTAAGGGGAAATCTCTCACTTTCTCTTAATGTTTGCCTCAAAGCACTCCCTTTTTTTGTAGTTTCAAATTCAGTAGGCTTCACGCTTGTTGGCGAATTCAAGTTTTGCCTCCTATTTAGTGGTAAATTTGTACTAGGGAATACAGGTATATTCCAATCCTGGACTCATTCTTCATTTATTTGCTAAGGATCATACATCTCCAATTAGAAAAGCTATTGCAAGTCAATCACTTTCTTATAGATGACAAGTTAACTCCATGATTTAAAAAAAAAAAAAAAGTTAATGGCCCAACTGGAAATTCATAGAACTGTGTTTATAATGAACTTTTCTTAACATAAGGTGACCCTCTGTTTCCTGAGAGCATTGTGAAATATTCCCTTTAAATGTTCACCCATATTATTCCTATATATTAAAAGTCTGTTAATGGTAAACTATCTTGCACATTACAGAGCGCCTGCCAAGTAAATTCTCAATGTTTCCAAAAGAAACAAAAAGAAATAGGAGAGAACATTCCTGGTAAAGATTAGGGGGCAAATAACACAAGCAGTAAGAGATACTGGTTTAACCTTCAGACAACACCAACACTGACAAGGCTGGTACCACTTTCGAATCAGTTTCAATAGTTACCCCTGTCAGAAATGTAAACCAGAGGCACCTGGGTCCGTTGGCTCAGATCATAATCTCAGGGTCCTGGGATTGAGCCCAGGCTCCCTGCTCCTCAGGGAGTCTGCTTCTTGGTCTCCTTCTGCCCCTCCCCTGCTTGTGTTTTCTCTCTCTCAAATAAATAAATTAAATCTTTAAAAAAGAAGAAGAAGAAATGCAAAACAACTCTGTTCATCATGAGAGAAATCCTTTTACTATGCAGAAAACAGAACTCTCCATTTGTAGGGGGAAAAAAGAGTTAAAATCTTTTCTGTTTTGAACTCCCAACTAGTAAAGTTTTTGAGAAATCCTAAGAGATGGAACAAAACCAAGTCGAAAGTCATTCCCTTTTCTTGTTGATTTATTTCAATCTCTTTTCACAGAGACAGCCATTGAGACAAGTATTTTTTATGTCAACTCACTGAGGACTTGACTGCAGCCATCGGAAAGACGCAATAATTGATTTCAATAATTAATTCCTGCTTGCTGAAGTAATGTTGCTTATGCACTCCTCCTCAGGCCCCAGTTAAAAGGAACTCAGAGGCAGGAGTGCATAAACAGCTACATTACTTTGGGGAGTGAAAGTCCCCTAACATACTGTAGATTTGGGAAGAGCTTTTAGGCCTGGGGCTATTTGAAGTTAATTCCTAGAGAGTCTGCTGTTACCTCATGTTGTCCGTGATTTTCTAAAACCAATTCTGAGGAGTAGAAAGCCAAGTAGAGAGCTAGGCATCTTTGCAACGATTGATCTCAGCTCAATCAGAAAAATCCATCTTCATACTATATGGAAAGTTCTCTCAAAAACAAGAGAGGGAGAGAGAGCTCTGGAAGGTAGGGCCTCAGGAAGGAGAGCTGAAACTAGAAGAAGAATCAGAAATGAATACCATTTCTGAAGTAAAGTGGAAAATGCTCTTTGGGAAACCAAATGACCCCTGGTCCCTTTTCATTTAAATGATTTCTAAAACCCAGAACCACTTCTAACTCTAGTCAAAAACATTAAAATGGAGTCATTTTACGGTTCTTTCAAAAGAGTTAAATACACTCTGCTATCTTGCATGCCTAATATAAACAGAAACTAAACTTGACTCCATATGACAGTATTTTATTGCTTCCTCAAAGACACTTCCATACATTTTTAAAAATAATATTTTGTATGCCTTAATACAACGATATAAAAATAAAATTCAACTCAAATGCAATATTTTAGAATATTTATCTTCAGTGGAAAGGCTGTTAAATACTCAGATCTTTGCAAATTTATCACTTAAAAATTACTTTAACCAGCAACCCCAGCCCAGTTTATATACCCAGCTCCCCTTGACCCAAAATGTGTCACAACACAGGCTTTTCACTAATCGGGGAATTTACAATCCCAAACTGATTGTGATGTCAATGCTTTATTGTTAATGAAGGCCTATAAAGGACTGGAAAGCATAAATGGAAAGCAGGCCCTTATTAGGCACGGACCATGCAGAGCCATGCCCAGGTACAAGAACCGACCTCTTGTTACTACCTGGTCCCTGGGCGATAAGGTTCCTGATGTAAAGAACAGATTAAAAGTAAAACTAGACCAGATGTTTTTCCTATTAGATGGATTAAGTCAGACCAAACCTAAAATTAGGAAAACACGCAGGGCTGATTTACTACTGTGCTGTGATGGGTGGCTGTGCTGGGAGCTGTGGCCAGTGGCTGCAGAGCCAGCTCTCCATTTATTAATGGGGCTCTGGGAGTGGGAAGGCCTCACCCCTGACTGCTCTAAAAATGCTGAACGAGGGCTCCAGCCTGGTGATGAAAGCTGCTGTCTGAAGGTGGACTCTTGGTAAAAACAACATTAAAATCTACTTCAAATACAGCTGATGGTACAAAGGGGAGAGGGAAAGGCTCAGCTTTACTATCTTCTTAAAATATTTTAGAAATAAAGCTACCAAATTAGCCTAGCTCTGAGCATTTTTTTTTCTGAAAATACAATCTTGTTATGAGTAGGAAAATCAACTTTATTGAGTCTCACATGAACCAAAATCAGACAGTTCAACCCCAGAGTGTTTCTTTACATGCTGAGCTCAGAGAGTGTCTAATGGAATAGGGCTATTGTAAGAGTTTGCCAGAATAACCTCCCCAGATAGGTGTGAGGCCAGGTTTAACAAAATAGTCAAGATGTTCAGAAACTCTGCTAAAACTGCTAGCTAGTCCTTTGACCAAATGGAGCTCCTTGCCAAAAACTCAATGCAAGAAAGAATTATTTGAAGAATAGCCTGTTATCTTGAAAGCTTCTTTAAAACTATAAATTTGAAGGAAAATTTCAAAATGGGCTTTTTCAGACAGTGAATTAAGTGTAATATCAAATAATCCTTTGGACAGGTGCACCCTTGGGGGAGTCTCAAAAAAAGTATATTTCTTCATAATTCTGCTAAGTTGTTCATATCCAGGGTTCTTTTTAGTATCCTTCAATAAGATTTGTTGTTACCATTGCGTGTTTTATTTTTGTTC
This sequence comes from Canis lupus baileyi, assembly GCF_048164855.1. Lineage (NCBI taxonomy): Eukaryota > Metazoa > Chordata > Mammalia > Carnivora > Canidae > Canis > Canis lupus. The sequence continues at coordinate 6,779,639 of NC_132869.1, read as the reverse complement.
TCATTCTGTATCCTCAAAGCCAGCTTTAATGTAATAGCAAGGCTATGTGGATACAAACTCAGACCCAGATTAGACCTCCTGAGCTGTCACTTAATAACCACGACTTTAAAGTGGCACATAAACTTCTATGAGCCTCAGTTTCCTTATTAGTAAAAATGAGGTCAAACATGCATCTTATTGCATCCCTTATTGGGTGAGGGTAAGAAAATGCCTAAAAAAGTAAGAAGTCAGTCAATTCACATCACTTAAGGGCTTGTCCATCCCCGCCCTTCAGCCTTCATCCTCCAGTTCTCATAAGAAAAAGTTTGCCAAAAAGCAGAAAGGCTGTCAAGAGAGCAAGTCTTTAGTCTCCTCCCAAGACCATTCCCTCAATCATGGGGATGCCTGAGAAGATTATTTCCTACTTTTGCAAAAAGTATGATGATGAATTTTCTAAATGTAAATTGCATTTAGCCCTCAAAAGTCTATGTATATAAAGGTAAGTAAGTGCTACTTTTTGCCAGCCAGGGGTGAATTACAGTGACTTCTGTGAGTATATGTTTTACCCTAGAGACAGAACCCACCATGCTTGGGGAATCAAGGAGGTCCACATGGTGTGCTGGTAGGAGAAAAGGGAACATACACAAACCCCAGTATAAGACCAATAGCCAGCAGAAGACATGTACATGGCTAAAAACTGGATGCCTAAGCTGGACCAGAGAACAAGGGCACAGTCATGTCTTCTAGGTCAAGAAACAACGCCAAAGGAAAAAATAAAAGGACAATAAAAAGAAGAAGAAAGAATCTTTCTATCTCTCTCTCTCTTACACACACACACACACCAGACAAACTGATAGGATAATTCCAGATTTGCCTTTTTTTTTTTTTTTTTTTGCTACAACAGGCAGATTCAAATAGCAATCTCTATAGGTGAAGTAAAATGATACAACAAATACCGTACTGAAACTTTTAAGTAGGCATTTGGGAAACCTGCTGTTTGTATTCATAAGTATTAGCCAGCAGATGGAAAAATATTACTTTTGTGGGAACAAACGGTCACCACCTAATTTATGACACATACTGTCTCAAAAATATTGCTCCTCTATTTTTTTATAACTGAGGGGACACATCAGAAATTACAGCACAGCAACAAGAGCATTTGCTGTACTTGAACATGTTAGTTTGGGCCTCATCTATGTTGCACCAATGATCAGGCACATCCTTTTGAAGTGCTTGACCCTATAAATCATTTTCATGTACAGGACACCAGAAATGTGATCTATTCTAACATGATGGACTGTGTCCCAAAGTAGACACATCTAATGCATGGCTTGGGTGTGGCAGTAATGTAATAAGATGCCTCCACTGTCATAATGTGCTGATGGTGATGTCATTCAATGAAACTTAAATTTATCATTCTAGCTAGGCTCTTGACATTTACTAGGATTCCATTTCTTTGGGAAAGGTTGTCTAATTCTCCCAAAAAGAAGAAATCTGTCATTAGAGAGTCCAAGTTAGAGTAAATATATACCTTGTAAGATTACTTAGACTTAATATTTTCTCAAGTCTAGAACTCTGGCAGCCTTTGCTAACTTGCAGCATTAAGTGCAAATTTATGTCTACTGTCAAAACACTTAATCCAGCCTTCTGCTATGGTATAAACAAATGTACTTGTCAAGTGTGAGGTAAGAGTCATGGAGTTGGAGGAGAGATGGGCCATGTATTTATGTGTTTGTAAAAATAAATCTCTGTGAGACTGTCATCACTCAAAAACTATAGTTTCCTTGAGGATGAGTTACCCCATCCCTAAGAAAAATGGCTCTTTGATTTAGTTCAACTGAATGTTTCTACAGGTAGCTACCTTAAATATCACACAACTAAGATCATTTACAAATTAGTTCTCCCATTAACTGAATTTTTAGTTATAGATACTAGATAGTTCATGGCTTGATACAATATAGTTCTAAAAAACATAAACATGTCTGTAATTTCTTGAGACAGTAGTGCAGAAGTCTAGATTAAAAAAAAAAACTAGCATGAAAAATCAGCAATTAATGGATCTGCTTCCGATGGCACATTGCTTTCACTAACGTTTAGTGTTGTCCAATATCTACCTCGTAAAAAAATTATTTTAATCGACGAAACATATTTGGTACCCGTCTTTATAAAAATTCCAAATTACATATCAAGTTTTAAAGAAGGTGTAGCTTTCATATTCTTGTTACAACTGTTGCTACTAATCACATGGCAGAATGGGATCTGAAGAACCACCCAAATATCCCCTTGCCTACAGTACATGACTATACTTAACCAGAAAGATGACTGTTCATGCTGTTCTTTAAAACCTCAGAGGAAGCATATAGTCGTTAGATTATCATGGTAACTATGCAATATCTGTGAGTAATACATACAACTGCCTTTTTATGGCTACTGCATTAAGAGTATTTCTGTTCATTCCATTTTAAATTCTATTCGAATGTAAGTGTGAATTCACTGTTAAATAGATACATAACCTACGTAACTCAAAGGAGAATAGAATGTCAAAGAATGAAAATTGTTCTACATGAAAATCTTGTTATATTACTTTGGCAGTATTAAACTGGTATTAATAAAAATGTTCAGGTGTAATTCTCTTTACACAATGAAGTACTTCTGAAAACATCTGCAAAATGAATCCTACTGAAAGCTATTTAAAGGAGTCATATGGTAAATACTTTATAGAATAATCTTTTTCATGAATTCAAGTACATTTTCTCCTAAACCGACCCTCATCTATATCTGTGTTTATTTTAATATTTTAATAGTCAAATTAACTGTCACACCAAACTGTATTCAACCCCCTTCTACTGGGCCAATAGGAAGTTAAAATTTCAGCTTGATATCTTTTATTATAGGGTCATTATCTCAGTCAGTTAATCCATTCAGTCTGCTATAATAAAGATACCATAAGCTAGATGGCTTCAACAACAAACATTTATTTCTCACAGTTCTGGAGGCTGGAAAGTCTACAATCAAAGCACCAGCAGATCCATTGTGTGGTAAGAGCCTGCTTCCCGACTAGGGGACAGCTGCCCTCTTGCTATGTCTTCACATAGCAGCAGGCTAGTTATTTATTTTAAAATAAAATCTTTAAAAAAATAAATAAATATTACAACAAATCTTGTACATATAGTTTCATTTGTGTGTAAATATATTTGTAGAACACATTTTTAGAAGTGGAATTTCAGGACCAAAAGATATGTGTATTTTAAATTTATAACTAATTATCAAATGCCCACTGTAGAAATTATACCAATTTAGACTCATACTAAAACAATGTATGAAAGTGTGTATTTTCCCATATCCTCACCAGCATTAAGATGTATAAAACTTTATATAGTGGTTGTCCATTATATGTTAAAGTATATCTATTATTATGACTTCTATTATTATTAATGAAATTAAGCTTTAAAAAATATTTTTTTTAAGATTTTATTTATTCATGAGAGACACAGAGAAAGAGGTAGGGACAGAGGCAGAGGGAGAAGCAGGCTCCCTGTGGAGCCTGATATGGGATTCGATTTCTGGATTCCAGGATCATGACCTGAGCCAAAGGCAGATACTCAACCACTGAACCACCCAGGTGCTCTTTAGATTATCTTTTCAGTAAACTGTTAATTTTCTTTTACCATTGTTCCATTGGGTTTTGGTAACTTTACTAGTAATTTGATAAATTACATATTAAGAATATTAGCTTTTGTTCTATAATATGTATTTACAAATTATTTTTCCCAACTTACTATTTGTTTTTTGAATGTGTTTATGATGTTTTTCCCATGCACATTTAAATGCAAATTTATCAACTCATTTAAATTTCTAAATTTGGGGTTACATTTAAAAAGGCTTTCCTTTCTGAGATTTTTTAAATCCATTTTCTTTTAATAACATAATGCTTTCAACTTATTGTTTAAATCTTTGATCTATTTGAAATGCATTTTGTTGAAAGAAAGAAGATAAGGAGTGAACAATTTTTTTAAATGTTTAACTCAGTGTCCCAACACTTCTCGTTGAATAAGCAATCTTTTCCCCATTGATAGATAGTGTCACACTTACTATATATCTACTATATTTTGAGTCATTTCTGAATATTTGTTCTGTTTTTTTGTGCATATACATTTGAATGCCTAATAGTTTTAATTACTGTAGCATTATAATATGTTCTGAAATCTAACAGAGTATAAATCTCCTCAAATAGGTTATGAATTAACCTATTTGTGCATGTTTATTCTTTCAAAATATCTTTTAATTCAGTTTGTCTAGTTGCCAAGAAACTTTTTGGATGCCATGAAATGTGTAAATTATTTTAGAAACAATTGACACCTATAACAGATTGTGTGTCTATGTGATAATGAAAAATTACTTTCCAGTGAGAGCATTCTCATGTTTACATTACTAGCATGTTGTTTCCTTTATATAGATCTTGCATGATTATGGTTTTGATTAATGCCAGGTATTTTACCATATTTTTGCTCTTTTGAAAAATGAAATATGGCACATTCTGGGACTAAAAAAGCTAAAATCTAAGTTTAAATACAGAAATCAACATCAAGACAGAAAAGAAACTACCAATAAATAAAAATTAAATGGTCATCAGACTTTTCATTTGTGACTTTGAGGCTATAAAATGGTGGAATGCCAACTAGAGATTACTGATGCAGAGAAATTAGTCACATATCCACATGGAAGATAATTTTAGACATACAATATATCAGAGAGTCATTGCTCAGCCTATATCAATAATAAATAAACAAATATGACCAAATAACAAATGAGTCAAAAATCAGACTTCATAAGGAGGAAAGATAAAGAGAAGGAACTATGTTGAACAATGAATTTGAAAAGATGGATAGACAGAGATAGATTAGTAGAGACAGATGCTGTAGAGTAACAGGAATATGTTGTATGAGGGTTTGTTTTTTTTTAAGATTTTGTTTATTCATGAGAGACACACAGAGAGAAGCAGAGACAAATGTGGACTCGATCCGTGGAGCCACCCAGGCATCCCTGTTGTACTAGTTTTTAAATGTCTTTTGGAACTGAAGAAACATACAGTGATAAATAAATAAATAAAATTATAATTCCAGTCTAGAATAAAAAATATGAACCACCTAATTGAAACTTAGAAATTTGGGTAGTGATAAAGAGAGGAAGAAATAATGTTTTAAAACTTGAGTGGAGTGGGGCAAGGGAAGAATGGGAAAAGTAAAATTATCTCAACAGTTTCACTTTTATTGAAGAGTAAGAAATCAAAGGAAATAAAGTATCTTGTTTTAATGTCATGATATCTTGTTTCTAAATAAAGCAGAAAAAATATGTCTGAAAATGAGATGAGAAGAGGATGTAACCATGAATTAGAGAGGAAAATCAGAGAAGAATTTTCAAATTAACCATAGGGAAAATAAAATAAATAGCAACTTAATCAAACCAACAAAAACAAGGAAAAGAAAAGAGAGAAGAAAAGCAGATTAAAAAAATATATAAAGTGGGGATCCCTGGGTGGCTCATCGGTTTAGGGCCTGCCTTCAGCCCCGGGTGTGATCCTGGAGTCCCAGGATCGCATTCCACATAGGCTCCCTGCATGGAGCCTGCTTCTCCCTCTGCCTGTGTCTCTGCCTCTCTCTTTTTCTGTGTCTCTCATGAATGAATAAATAAAATCTAAAAAAAAAAAAAAAAAAAAAAAAAAATATATATATATATATATATATATATATATATAGTAAGATGAAAGGCATAAAATCAGTGAATTGGTCTTTACACTAAATAGACTAAATCTCCCATTAAAGATAAAAACTGTCAAATTAGGTCTATAAAGAAAATCTAGCTTTATGTAGTTTATAAGTAATAAACTGAAAAAGAAAAATTGAAAAGAGATATAAAGCAAATGCAAACCAAAAAAATAAAAATAAGTAGTAATGGCAATATTATTATGAGAGATGTTGGAGTTTAATAACTTTAATAGTATAACATGCTTTAGTTTCATTCATATTAATATGGAAATGGACTAAATAAAGCTAAGAAGTTTTTATCTTTAGGATGTCTCTCTTAGAACCCAGAGTATGCTAAAGTACCTGATGACATTCCAAGGGGTGGGGGGTATTATATTCAGCACTTCCAAAACTTATTTGGTTACTCTTGGAGCAAAGACTAGTGATCTGCAGATTTGTTGGCACATGAAGGGGCAGGGGTAGGGGCGTGGGAAGGATTCCTGCATGCAGTTTCCTAAGTATAAAACTGCAATATCAGTGGCTGTGGCCACATTGTTTCCAACAATCCCCCAGATCTTTGTAAGGGAATGAGATCACTTTTGATTTTTAAATTTTGCTGTCCCTTTAAGGATTGATGAAAATAACTAAGAAAACTATATAAAGGGCAGCCCGGGTGGCTCAGCGGTTTAGTGCCGCCTTCAGCCCAGGGTGTGATCCTGGAGACCCAGGATCGGGTCCTACATAGGGCTCCCTGCAAGGAGCCTGCTTCTCCCTCTGTCTCTCTCATGAATAAATAAAATCTTTAAAAAAAAACTATATAAAGTGTTTAAGTATTCCATATTTGATTTTCTTTTTTTTTTCTTTTCTTTTTTTTCTTGCCATAGAAAACTTTTAACTCACCTGGGATGGTGCTGAAGGGAAATACGGGAATGGATGACAGCAAAACACAATTTAAAAATCAATATGGGCATATCCATTCATAAAAGTGGAAGTAATTAGTTAATATCTTAGTGCCAAAGACAGAGAAAGCCAAATCCCCATAATACATGCCACCAACAAAAAATTGAAATATTTTAGTCTGTCTTTTTTTTCCAGTGCTTGGAATGGTAAAGAATAATCTCAGAGTGGCGTTTCTAAGAATTTTGGCTTGGAGGAGCACAAGAGTATGACCAACCAGGCATCAAGAACCTTAAAAATATATATTAAGGTAGACTAAAATAGAAGGAGAAAAAAACCACAAATAAAAAAAAAAAAAAGCTCATATAAAATAAGTGTTTATTTCTTAATCACATGAATTTAAGACAGGTGACTTCCTGCCATGTGATGATTCAGGGCCAAGACTCTCTCCTTCTACTTTTAGTCTTCTTGGTCATTTGCATCTAAAAGCAGAAAAGGGAGGAGAACAAGGAGGACGTATATCTGCTTCTTAAAAGCCTTGTCTTAGAAATGGCATAGATCACTTTTCACTTTTTACTCACTAGGACTCAATCAAATGGCTTCACCTAACTGAAAGAGGGATGGAAAATGTACTATAGTTGAGTGATTGGAAAGAAGAAAAAGCATAGATTTTAGCAAGTAGCTAGCAATCTCTGCCACAGAGGACATGGAATCTTCTATCAAGGAAAACATGAAATCTAAGGCAAATAGTACAAAATAATCCCTGGAGGTAGTCAACTGGAGGTGAAAATAGAAGTAACAAGTATAATATCCATGAACAAATAAACCAGTAAGAGGAATTCTACTATAAACAATACGTAGAACATCCATATTCAACAGCACACTTGAGGACAGTCACCACGAGCAAGCCCCAAAAATGACTTACGAACTAAAAGAACTGTCTCTATGATGCATTTAGGTCCAATTCTATCTATAATATAGCTCAAGGCTCTGGTGACTATCTGCACAATTAGTTAAGACAGAAGAGAAAAAAAAGAAAGAAAGAAAGAAAGAAAGAAAGAAAGAAAGAAAGAAAGAAAGAAAGAAAGAAAGAAAGAAAAGGAGAAGAGGAAGAAAGGAAGGGAGAGAAAAAGAAAGGGAGAGAAAGAGAGAGAGACGGAAAGAAGAAAAGAGGAAGAGGAAAACAGGAAGAAAGGAAGAAAGGAGAGAGAGTAGAAGCAGGGAAGAAAGGAAGGGAATATATAAAGAAAGATGTTTAATGCTCTTAGCCTTGTGTCCACATTTCTAATAAATACATCAACATTAGATATCATATTTCCTTAGCAAAAGATAGTGCAAAAGAGATTAAGGCCAGGATAGCACATGGCCCCTGTCCCCTTCCCCAGCCCACATAAAGCCACTTTGTCTTGGAATCTGTAGTAGCCCAGCCCGATTCTGTTCCTCTCTATATTTTTTATTAACCCTCATGACATTCCTCTCTGTATTTTTTATTCTCAGCATTGTGTAAAATAAAATGAAGGAGAAATTGAAAGAGGAGAGAGAGCTTGATTTCACTGTCTTTAAAACATGGAAGTAAAGTTAAAAGAAGTAGCCAGTTAAAAAGAGCACACACAGCACAAAACTAATTGACTCTAGGGGTAAAATGCTCTATACATGTATTATATTTTTGTCCTATACTCCAGTTTTAACTACATGCACAATATTGTTTGACTAATTGGACATGAATTATTAAATCAGTCAAAGAAATAGTCTAACCCATCAAACAGTTTGACTTGTTTTGATCATTCAAAATCACATGTGAATAGAGCTTTAAAAAAAACAAGCCTTCCAGGTTCAAACAGGAATGTGGAAAGCTAAAAAGAGTTGTTTTCACCTTTACATTAAGAGAAAGATGAACAAACTGTATAAATGTCTTTTCTTGAACTCATCAGAGCACTAAGTTTGCAGGACAGACAACTAACATCAAACCTAGAGGAAGACAAGCACTTGCAGGAAGAAACAGAAACAGAGCTTTTGATTACCTGGGAAAAACATTCCCAAACACCAAATAAGCTATTAAGAAGAGTAAGCTAGAAATTGTCTAAGGAGGAGCAATTGGTTGGCTCATTGAGTAGAGGATGCAACTCTTGATCTTGGAGTTGTAATTTCAAGCTCCGCATTGGGCGTCGAGATTACTTAAAAATAAAATCTTCAAAAGAAATGTCTAACAAGTGCTAAAAGCTTAGTGTGGACTGATGTGAAAGTAAAAAACCCTGGGGAGGCCATGGATATAGGGGCTTTGCACCTTCTTGCGGGTTTTCACTCCAAGAAGCCCAAAAAGAAAATAAAAAAGAATCCTAAGTAATTTTGTCTCACGGAGATGACCAGGGGAAAGAACAGAAGCCACTGTGAAACTCATCCCAAAGGCATCTTCCTTAAAAAAAAACTTCAATTTGCATAGGGAAGACATCAGAACTATAACGCAAAGACACTGGTAGAAGCCCACTGCAAATGAGATAAGACAAGGAGCAGAGATAAGCTCTCTCCTTGGGGAATATGTATGAAGATTTGCTAGACCCACACAGCATTACATCTGGGCCTCTCTAATACTAAGGTTTAATCGAAACATAAGAATGTCTCCTTTCCTCAACCACAACCATCACGCTAAGTGTTCAGCTCGAATATTGCTGTGGGGGCAGCCGGAGACAGAGTGTCCTCTGATGTGGCACAAAGGGACACCCAAAGCCAAAGGCAGAACAAGTACAGGAATCACATAGAAAAATTGGTACAGTTGAGGGTAAACATAGCAATAAGAAACTCCAAACCCACTCTAAACCCTAACTGGTTTAACACAAACACCCACACTAAAGGCCTAGCGAAAGGAAAGCCATGCTCACCTCTAAGCATAAAAAAAATGTACATCAATATTAATGGTCCTATACAAAACATTTGTCTTTCAAAAAGAAATTATGAAGCATAAAGAAAAAAGACCGTGAAAAACAAAAGAGAATAAAATACTAAGAACCAGACTCAGATATGACCAGATGTTAGATAAGGAATATAAAATATTTATGAGTAAAATGTTAAAACTCTAAAGGAAAAGACAAACAACATGCATTTGGATAGGTAATTTCAGCAAAGAGGTGGAAACTATAAGAGATAATCAGTAAAAATGCTGATAATCAAATGCATAGTAACAGAAATAAAGAATTTCTTTGATGGTCTCAAAACTAAACTTGATATAGTCAACGGAAAAAAAAAATCGGTGAACTTAAAGATACGTCAGTAGAAATTACCCAAACAGAAATACAAATTAAAAACAAAAGGTGGAGGAAAGAATACAAAACTAAGAATCCAAGGTCTGTGGAATAATTTCAAATGGTGTAACATATGTGTAATTAAAATCCCAGAAGGAAGAAGCAAGACAGTAAATAGGACAAAGGAAAAATATGAAGATATAATGCACAAGAATTTTCCAAAATTAGTAATGACATCAAACCACAGATCTAAGAAGCTCAAAGAACACCAAAGAGAATAAAAAATTTAAAATAAAAACACACGTAAGCATATGGTACTCAAGCTGCTAAAAACCAAAAGAAAAAGAAAATCTTGAAGGCAATGAGAGAGAGAGAGAGAGAAACAACATTACCTTTAAAGTAACTAGGATAAGAATTAGAGCAAACCTCTTATTAGGGAAAAAAGAAGAGAGAAAGACACACACAAGAAGGAGACAATGGAGTTTTGCATTTGAAGTGCTTAAGATAGAAAAAACTCTCATCCTAAAATTCTATGCGCAGGAAACTATCCTCCAACAGTTAATGGTAACTAAAGAAATTTCTCAGAAAAAAGAACACTGAGGGAATTCATTGTCATCAGACCTTCTCTGATGTTTAAAGGAAATGTTTAAAGAAGTTGTTCAGGCAGAAGGAATATGATAAAGGACAGAAAGTTAGATCTACACAAATAAATGTAGGCTGTGGAAACAGAATAAGTAAAGGTAAAATATTGGTTTTCTTCATTCTTATTTTTAATTTCTATAGAAGTTAAATGACTATTAAAATCAATACTAATGATTTTGTGTCTATATCATATGTAAAATGTTTTGTGTCTATATCACATGTAAAAATAAAATGAGTAACAAAAAATGGCACAAAGAACAGGAAGGGGGAATTGGGAAAATATTCCGAGGATCTAGAAGTAAACATGAGACAGTATAAAATTATTTAAAGATAGGCTTATATAATTTATAATTCATATTACAAATCCTATTGAAACCATTAAAATTTGTAAAAGGTGTCTAAATAGTAAATAAATAAAGGAGAGAAGATGGAATTATAAAAAAAAATGTTCACATAAATCCTGGAATACAGAAAATAAGGAGAAAAGAAAGAACTAATAAAATAAAATCGTAAAAGGCTAACAAAGTGGTAGAGTTTAATTCAACCATATTGATAATCACTTTATATTTGAATGATCTAAACTAAACACACCCTTTAAAATATTGTTAGATGGATGAAAAGGTAAGACCCAACTATAAGCTTTCTCAAAGCAACCCACTTTAAGTAGAGAGACACAGATTGGTCCAAGTAAAAGGATAGAGAAAAGTATAGCATGTAAACACTAACCAAGAGAAAGCTGGAGTAACTATATAAATTTTGGATAAAACAAACTAAAGGAAAATTAAAATATTGTGAACAGCCAACAATGTTTTGAGGGAAATTTATAGCATTAAATTCTCATATTAGAAAAGAATTAAGATCTAAAATGAATAATCTTCCAATTTAAGAAACTAGAAAAAGAACAGCAAGCTAATCCTACAGAAGATAAAAGAAAGGAGGATGTAAAATTGCATACTTATATTTAAATGTTTTAAAAAATCAACTAGGATTTTGAAGGACTCAAGATGGAATACAGATGGTAACAAGTGAATCTAACTGTATTACAAATGTCTATGATATAAACTCACTGAAGGGAGTGATGGGGCAAGAATGAGCTAATCTAAATAACTTTAGAAATGCTAATTCTACTTGGCATTGGAAAAACAAAAAGAACTGCACATAAACACTGTACTTTAAATGGTCCATTTATTTTCTCACAAGGCAATGAGTTAGCAATTCTGAAGCTATACATGTACCAGATCTGAACAAATAAGTAAATAAATCAATGACAATGGGAGATAGAGTTCTTGTTGTAAGAGAAAGAGAATACAGTTAAAGAGGTGGAGGGAGCAAATTTGAATGAACTCTATTATGCTACTATGGATTATAGTCAGATGTCAGTATAAAATATTTATTTTAAGATACTGATGGATGGGTGGATGATGGCTAGAGATACATAGATGATAGATGATAGATAGATATATTTGAATGTATGTAAATTTACATGAAATATTTTCTAACATTGCCTACTGAGGGGGTATATATGCACTGACATCCCAACAGCAATGAGAACACCCAACACCCAGATCTTGTTTTCTAAATATCACTTTCCAATCAGAGGATTCATTTCCCCTTCAAGGAAGGCTGATTCCAGAACTGGGACAGAGAAAATACAAGATGGACCTGTGTAGTATCTTATACTGCCAAATAAGGAAGCACTCAAAAATTAAAAAATAAAAAAGGATGGAAGCATATCAAAAGGATGTAAGAACTGGGGTGCCTGGGTGAATTGGTCAGTTAATTTCAGCTCAGGTCATGATCTCAGGGTGGTAGAATCGAGCCTTTGTTGGGCTCTGGTCTCCACACAGTCTGCTTGAGATTCTCTCTCCTCTTTCTCTCTACCTCTCTCCCTCTCTTAAATAAATAAATAAATAAATAAATAAATAAATAAATAAATAAATAAATAAGGAAGTAATTTCAGCTCAGGTCATGATCTCAGGGTGGTAGAATCGAGCCTTTGTTGGGCTCTGGTCTCCACACAGTCTGCTTGAGATTCTCTCTCCTCTTTCTCTCTACCTCTCTCCCTCTCTTAAATAAATAAATAAATAAATAAATAAGGAAGTAAATAAATAAATAAATAAATAAATAAATAAATAAATAAATAAATAAAATCTTTAAAAAGACAAAAAAAGGATGTAGGAGCCAAACTAAAAGAACTTCCATTGGTCAAAGCTATTGTTTGAGCATCAAAATTAATAACCATAGTGTTGAGTTATAACCAAAAAATAAATGAATACCCTTGAATCAAGACTGATATAAATACATGATTGAATGAATAAATAGATAGATAAATTAAAAGTGACATCTTTATAGAAGAAAGTTAAATAACATATGGAGATAGTCTTCCCTCCAGGAGATGGAGCATAGTTTCTCTCCTCTTAAGAGTAAGTTGCACCCATCACTGCCAATTATTTGAGTATAGAAAAGAAAAAAATAGTACAGTTTACCCTTAAACAACACAGGGGTTAGTACCACATAGTCAATAATATGGATGTAACTTTCAACTCCCATAAAACATAACTACTAATAGCCTACTGTTGACCAGAAGTCTTACTCATAACATAGTCAATTAACATGTTTGATTGTTATATGTATTATATACTGTATTCTTACAATAAAGCTACAGAAAAGAAAATGTTATTAAGAAAATCAAAAGGAAAAGTAGATACATTTACAAAAGTAATTTACAGTACTGTATCATATTCATTGAAAAAAATCCATGTATAAGTAGACCCATGCAGTTCACACCCATGTTGTTCAAGGATCAACTATAGTTTTACAGCAGAGAAACCTTACCAGGCATTACCTTAACCAGGTGATCAAGGCTAATATCACCCTTGGTAAGTCATGTTGATAGCATGTACTCCCTGTTGTGATGAGAGGAGCACTTCACCTCTGTGATATTCTTCTAAAAGAATCATAACTCCAGTCTAATCATTAAAAAAAAATTGACAAATTCAAATTGAGGGATATTTTACAAAATATCAGACCAGTACTTCCCCAATCTGTCAATGTCATGAAAAATAAGATTTGAGAAACTACTATGAGGATCAAATGAAGAGACATGAGGATTAAATGCACCATGATACCCTAGATTTGATGCTAGAATAGAAAAAGGAATGGCAAATCCTGATTGTACCAAAATTAGTTTGGTACTAATTATACCAAACCTATGTACCTTTCTTACTTTTGACAAATGCATCATGATTATATAAAAAGTTAGCAGTAGGGGATAACGGATGGAGCATATACAGGAACATATACGGCATATACAGAGCATATATTCTCTGTACTATCTTTGCAACTTTTCTGTAAATCTAAACTTATTCCAAAACAAAAAGTTTTAAAATCTATGTGCCAAGCATGATTCTATAATCTGAGTAGAGTTTTATAATAAAAATGGTATCAAACACACACGCACATGCATGCACACACACACACGAAATAGCACAAAAGAAACATTCCTTGTTTAAAAGAATGTTTATGTTTTAAAGTTACTTTGATACCTATAGAAGTGTTCTAGGTACTGTGTTTTTTAAAGCTATAGTTTTTTATGCATACTTTAGTCATAGCGATGAGTTCCTCAAAGCCTACGTAATGAGGGAAATCTTTTTGTTTTGTTTTGTTTTGTTTTTTAAAAAAACCTTGCTGTGATTGCATGCAGTGATAGAGATGCCTTTAAGAATGTTTCACAGATGCTTCAAATCATTCATTTCTCATAAACATATGGGGTCTATTCTTCCGTCACTGTGCGTAATTCCTATTGACACTAATGGGAACTATGCATGCATATCTCTATAATTTGGCCTCAAACAAACTGAAAATCATCACTATTGAGATGAGAACCAAAGTAACCAAACAAAGAGAACAACTGACTCCTTAAACCTCAGATTCTAGAATCTCTTGTCACAAGAAATTCCACTCCTGGAGAATTAATCTGTAGTGATTCCAACACAGTAAACTATAATAAGTCAAAATACGATACTTAAAGATACTATATTTTAGGGCTTGGTATCTTTCTGAAGATAATAAATTACCTTTTTTCAAGTGTAATACAGAAATAGCTGAATATTTCATAACACAACTGAACAAAAATTCCAATGCTACAAAAATAGCTATAAGCTTCTAGGTGGTAACACTATGTATCCTATATTTTAAGGACTGCTCATTTGTTCAAATCTCCCTTCACAAGATTATATCCCTACTTTTAAACCTCAAAACATAGAACTTTTTTTCCTATTTAAAATTTAAGATTATAACACGTATCCACCAAGGAGAGTCTCAAATTAAAGAGATTTGTTCACTGTTCCGTTGTCCCATTTCCACATCAGAAAACATAACAAAGTTCCTAGTTGTGTATCTCAGCGGTGTCACTTTGGCCGGATTCCAAGATGTAGGAGGTTGCCTCAGATCTCAGTGGGAGGCAGCCATTCTGTGTTTGGGGGAAGCCATTTGAAGCTGGCAGGTGAACCAATTCTATCACGAAGGAGAAAGTACTGCTAGTAAAGTCACCTTGTGACAAGTGTCTCCCTGCTGTGGGTTAACTTCCAGAAAGAAGGTTTGGAGAACACATAACAGTTCACAACAAGGAAATCAAACAAAATAAATTGGGCATAATTTGACACTGTTAAAATAAGAAGTGTCACTGGTGCCGCTATGAAGTAGGAGTTATGAAGAGCTTCTGCCAAGATTAAACATTTAGTTAGACAATAAAATAGCTTGCTGGTCAAGCCAAAGACATTATTCTTAATGCTTAAACTGATGGAGACTAGTGAATAAGTCTTTTTGACAAGTGGGGCTGCCAAAGAGTAGCAATTTGGTCTTAAGAGGCATGCATGTGTTCATATAGTTGATAAGCCCCAAGCAGAGAGAAATAGCAGTATCATAAAAAATAAAGAATAGAATATGACCTGTTTTTAAAGAAATTTTTGACAATTATAGAGAACTGACCAGAAAAAAAATATTGTGTGGAAACAGTTTTCTTTTCCAAATCCACTTGGCTCTTAGTAAACTGAACAGAAATATTTACACATTATAGTTTTCTCATACCAAAATTCTGTCGTTCAATTTTCAAACAAATGTTTCTTCAGTAGATTCCCTAATGGTTTAAACTATATAGAAGAAATGCCCAGTGGAAAGAAGATGGAAGTCATATGAAACAGTTCAAAGTATAATATTGGCAGAAATTAGAAAAAAAATGTAGCCATAAAGTAACCAGAGAATCTCTCAATGTTTATTTCACTTGTGGGCATCTCTCTCCTGCTCCACAATAAAAATAGCCCATGCATACTTTTGTTTGCAGGTGGCCAGTGCTCTCACTCAGTGAACACCTACAAAGGATGAAGCTCTATTTCTCATTTCTTATCCTTAGTTATTAAATGCTAGTTGAGGGACGCCTGGATGGCTCAGCGGTTGAGTGTCTGCCTTTGGCTTAGATGGTGATCCCGGGGTCCTGGGATCCAGTCCCACATTGGGTTCCCTGCATGGGGCCTGCCTCTCCCTCTGCCTCTGTCTCTGCCTTCTCTCTTTCTCTCTGTGTGTCTCTCATGAATAAATAAATTAAACCTTTAAAAGTAAATAAATAAATAAATACATACATACATACATACATATATACATACATACTAGTTGACACTAAACTGTTACTAAAATTAAAACAGCTTAGCTAAAGGAAATCACACTAAGGTATGAATCGCTAGCCTCACAGGTTGTTTGCCCTCTAAAGCAGTGTTTCTCAAAGTCCGATTCTTGGATCACATACCATGCTAAACATTCATATTTCTGGGCCCATTATTAAATCAGAAGTGCTGAATATTAATTAAGCCATTTCCCAGGTTATTGTTATGGCAGTGATGTGAGGAATCATTGTTAAAGAAAGCATAAAGAATTCAAAAGACTGGACTGGAATTGAAAAAAAAAAAACAAAAAAAAAAAACAAAGGTGGGGGAAGGTTATTTCCTGAAAGGAGACTTTTCAAACCATACCAGAAGTCGATGTCTTGGGTGTGCCTTGAGTCTGGGTGAGATTGGCAACATTATTAATAAACTACCGCTGGTTTATCTCCTTCAAAGTAGAGTGCAACACTGACATTCAAACACATATGGGCTAAATAAAACCATAGCCTTTTGACACATAATGATGCTATAAGGTACAATGAAAATGACTGTTATTTTATTTTCTTTGACATGTGAGAAAAAAGCAAGAGAAAGAATGCTGTATAACTTCAATTGTTAAATTAAGAACTCTTAGATTATGATTTGGCCGGCTGAGAATATGTTTCCTCAAATATATTCTATACACTCCTAGCTCCATGCATTTGTCCAAACTGTCCCTTCTCTGCCTCAATAGAGCCTGCCTTTCAATTTAGGAGTCGAATGCCTTCTTGAATGCTTTTTCCCTTCCTTGAATCTCCAGCTTAGATTCATCTTGCAAATTTTCCTGGTATTTGATCATTACAATGAAGTCATGTAGTACCTTCTAACTTATATTAATATTATATTTTGCATATGTGTGTAGATACATATATAACACATGCATATCTTTCATTTTTGAATAAACTGCTGAAGTAGAGTATCCTTCCTATGCTAGATGAGACACACTGAAATGAAGCACATTCTGGGAGGAGTAGCAGGAGGAGGCAGGGAAGGAGGGAAGGAGCAACTTCACCAGTCACAAAGGCAGGAAGGAATTTACAACTTTGTTAACGCAAGCTTTGCTTCTACACACACCACCTATTAAATGAAGAAGGTAGACTTTTATGTCTACTTTCTTTCTCATCTTTTAGGAATTTAACTGCACAACCTACATTCAACTTTTGTCTGAATTAAATAACTTACTCTATGTTGGGTATTTCTGATTCCAAACCAAATCTTTCTAATTTCATACTCATGTATATGACTGTTCATTCCTGCCAAGACAATATCAAACTCAAAACTCCTTCAATAATATTTATTGGAAAAAAATAGTATTTATTGAGCACTTCCTCTATTCTAGGTCCTCTTTTGTTTGTTGAGGATAGAACAGCAAATATAACAAGGTGAGCTGCTGCAACTATGGATCATATATAATGATAAAAATTTATATATATATATGATATACATATATATGATAAAAAATTTACATAGCCTCTGAAGCCTCAGAACTTTGGGTTTTATTCTTTAATAGGAAGGCATTGGAGGTTTTTAGCCAGGGAGTGACATGATTTGGTTTATAAGTCAAAAGAAGCAATGGGCCTGCTGCAGGAATGTGATGAGAAGAGAAGCAAGGGAAACTTTGGGAGAGTATTGCAGTGATGCAGAGAAGAAATTACTTGGGGAGAGCAGCAGCAGCAAGTGATCACATTCAGGATATAATTTGAAGGTAAAACCAATGGAATTTGCTGAGAGATTGGATATAATATAGTACAAGAGAGATCTAGGAATGAGGTGAAAAGTGGTGCCATTTTAGGAGACAGGGAACAAATTGGTGAGCAGGTGGTTAAAAGCAGGTTTATTTTAAATATGTAAAATGTGATGCTACATATTAGAGTGCAATATTAAATAAGCAATTTGATATAAATCTAGAATTTAGGAGAAAAGTCAGAGCTAAAGAAACAAATGTAGTAATCACATGAACGTACAAGGAATTGATGTCGTCTTAGGAAGTGAGAATTTCTAGAAAAAGAACCAAGGAAAGAGCTAGGAAGTAACCTTATCATTCCCACACACAACCCACTCCTTCTGTATTTGCAGTTTATCCTTTAAGATTCAATTTAAATTGTAGCTTTTCTTTTCTTTTTTTCTTAATTTAAATTCAATTAATTAACATATAATGTATTACTGGCTTCAGAAGTAGAGGCCAGTGATTCATAGGTCTTATATAATACCCAGTGCTCATTACATCACATGCCCTCCTTAACGGCCATCAGGCCCTCCCTACTCTAACCATGTGATAGCACCCATAGCAATAGCCCAAAAGGCACAGTTTGGGGTTTTCTTTTTTTTAAATTTTATTTATTTCTTTGAGAGAGAAAGAGAGAGAGAGAGAGAGAGAGAGAGAGAAAATGAGCAGGGGGGAGGGGGAGAGGGAGAAGGAGAAGCAGAGTCCCCACTGAGCAGGGAGTGTGACATGGGGCTCCATCCCAAGACCCTGAGATGATCATGACCTGAGCCCAAGGCAGACACTTAACTGACTGAGCCACCCAGGTGCCCCAGGATTGTTTTGTTTTGTTTTTAACATGCCAGTAGACTGAAAGCTTCTTGAAGCTGGGACAGTCTTAATTGTCATTGGATCGTCAATATTTTCTGTAGCCACTGAAATATAAAACACAACCACTAATTTTGTTGACCAAAATTAATGACTGAACATTTATTACCCCATTGGTTAAAATATTATTTAAAGTTTCATTGAGAGGATCCCTGGGTGGCTCAGCGGTTTAGTGCCTGCCTTTGGCCCACGGCACGATCCTGGAGTCCCGGGATTGAGTCCCACGTCGGGCTCCCTGCATGGAGCCTGCTTCTCCCTCCTCCTGTGTCTCTGCCTCTCTCTCTCTATGTCTATCATAAATAAATAAATATTTAAAAAAAATAAAAAATAAATAAAGTTTCATTGAATGAATTAGTTATCAGTTTTCTTTTGGCTTTGTTCAAGGATAAGCCAAGAAGGTTTTGTTGTGAGTTATTTTTTTTTCATATGAGGAACCTAGAGATTAGTAATATCTCAGGGAGGTATATGCAATTAAAAATAAATAAAGCACCAATTCCCTAGAGGAAGAATTAAAAATAAGTCTACTATAAAGATGTCCTATCAGAAACCTAAAACAAATTTGGCTAAATTTCTTGGCAAGAATCCTAAGCACATTGAGGAGTTAAAATTGTAGGGAATGAGAGAAAAAGAAAATAAGACCACTTCTTGAACCACTTTAAAAAATTTTAAATAATCTGATCTGTATTTCCTCTTCTTTTGTGTCTAGCTCTTGTTTCTCTGATGTCAAAATAGTATGCTCTATGTTGAACCACTGTGGAAACAAATTTTATAGAATAGTCTATTATTTGGGATAAGCTATAAATGTTGTAATTTATCCAAAGCCTTCCCTAAAATTAATATATTTTATCGTAGGACTATGTGAAATCTAAAACAGATATTAAGTACAATTTATATAATAGTTGAAAACTACTGTTAACAAACACTTTATAATGTCCTTAGAAGAAAACTTGCTTTGTAAAAAGAGACACAAAATCCTGAATTTACATACTAAAAATGACAATAATCTTCCAAGGAAATTTTCTTTTACACATTAGCACATTCATTCTGGTTTGTTCCTAGATTCTATTACCCTTTTAGAAAGTTTTGGAAGAAGTTACATTAGACTTTTTATATTTTAATTTGGTTTGGGATCAGGGAAAATGAAAGACCATAATGAAATGAAAGATAATGAAGTGAAGATAAGTGAAAATAGTATTTCACTTATCTTGGCAAACCTCCTCACCTACCCTTGTGCCTTCACTCCAATTGTGAACACTTCACTGTTCACATTTTTCATCCTTCTATATTTCCATACTTTAGGCGAAAAAAGGAAAGAAAAATAAATAAGAGAACAGAGAAATAAGAGTAAAAGCGGGAGGTGCTTGAAGCCCAAGATGAGACAGAAGGAAAATGTATTGGAGACAAATCTTTGCTTCCCCATCTAGGGAATTAGTTTGAAAGCTCTATTTGAAGCCTTGGGAAGTTATTAAGAATATAAAGATAAGTAATGGAATGTCTTTAGACAATGTAGTAATTAAGTTTTAAGAGAGAGATGTAAACAGACAGTGGTAACTTTACAAATGAAACATAAGATGATTGTTGTTCAATTATTGCCAACAATTACAAAAACAGAAATATACTAAAAGGTCTACTGCTTCCTTATTAAACCCCTTTGTCCACTTGACTTCTTCTATTCATCCTGATCCCCGAAGCTACTCTTCTTCCCATCTTGAGCCCCATTTCCTATATCAAACTTGAATAACTTCAGGGTGGAGGGAGAAATCATAAGCATCTCCCTTGGACCATATGATTCCCTCACAGGGCCAATGCTTTAAATCTGTTTATCGTAAAACACTTAGCAATGTATCTTCAGATTTTTGTAGGTATTTGTCCATACTCAAAGACTAGAAAAATAACAATGTCAACAAAAGTACACAGGTTGGCTTATTATGTAATATAAAATTAATTTTAATAACATCTAAGCTATTTCAAGTATTCCCTATTCACTTGGAACCTTGCTAAATACTTTACATGGCATGAGTTATTTAATCTTCACAACCCAGAGGAAACCGAGGGTAGGGTTATCTTAATTATTATTTTGATAGGGTAAGTAACTTGCTTAGTTTTTGGCAGAGCTGAGGTTCAAACTAAGACCCTTTAGCTCCAAAGCCAAGCTGTATGTTTCACCAGTTTGATATATAGTCTCCCTGCAGGATTTTATCAGAGCATTTAATAGGCTAATGTGATTGTGAATCTCCAAGAGGGAAATGCAATAAACAGCATTTCCCACTTATTTGATTATAACCCCCCTTTTCCTTATAGATTCCTGAGCCACCTGCAGAAAACTCTTTCCTGTTCTCTCCCTTAGGTGAAAATAGGATATCATTCTTCTCTCCCCCTCCCCTTTGTTCTACTCTTCAGGATGGACCCTATGGTTGCATATTTTATGCTCCTTTAGGACATAATTCCCAATTAAAGAAAGCCCTATCCCTCACCAGAGTCAAAATATCCACATTTGTTATATCTTAGTCCTGGGACAGTACATCTTGTGCCTCTGAATCTTTCTTAGAATAACAGAAGTTGCTCGTTAAGCTTTTACTATTTTTCTGCAGACTGAGGACCCAAAAGAAGCCAAGGACTTCACCTTTTATCATTTGCTAACTTTTCCTGTGTCTATGTTGAGGCTTCTACGGGGGCAGATATTGTCTCTTAGTACATTTCATGTTTACCAGTGCTTTGCAAACAGTAGGTATTCAAGAGTAATTATGGTTATAAACTTGCAGGTCCTTTCCAGCTGTATGAATCTATGTTCATATTGGAAATATAATTTATTCTTCATGCATTCCATACCAAATACATCAATGCGTAGTTATGTTTTAACTGGCCAGCTCTCCAAATATCACAAGGAAGCAATAGAATGCTTTCTGGTATTTAATTATGATCATGTTAAAACTTAGAAGTTCTAAGTTCTAAGAAGTTCTAAGTTCTACTGAAAATAGCTATTCCCTTTGCCTTTAATTCTTACAATTTATTGAAATATAAACACATGGGTATGCAATGTACTTCTCACATTAAGTTTAGTGTAAGGATATAGAGTTTGTTTTCTACATTTGTCAGCTCTTTAAACTAAATCCTTCAAATATCCATGAATAGAAAACTGGTTAGATAGGAGCTCAAGAGGTTCCTTTCCTTCTCATTGCACTACCCGTGTGCCTCTTAAAATAGATCTATACATAGGCCTAATTGATAATGCATACGCTGATGCATAGTTAGTTGCCCAATCGCCCAAGCAACTGGGTTGCAATGGGTGGAGATGATTTTTCTTAGGAACTGTACTGGCAAATAGCTTCCGTGATTTAGCCCATGGAAAAATGAGCCTTGTTTTGCTTAATGTTTTAGGTTAGGGAGTGGCTGGCAGCGTTCTGTGAAAAAGTGACACTTTCAACACTATAAGTGATTTGCTGACTTTATTTAACAATATCTAAACCATTTTAACCAACAGTATCATATAGCTTGGCACATTATACCACTACAGATCTTCCGGAAAGGATGAAATGGCCAAATATTTACATGTATTCCGTTTTCTTTACATATTTGTATTTCTACCATTTTGAAAATTAGAATATAAACATTCTGTTTAAAAATCTGTTCTCCCCCACATACTACATATTCAAAGAGCAAACACAATTTTTCCCTTTGGTGTGTGTAAATATATATATAATATATATAATATATGTATGTGTGTATACATATATATATATATGTATACATATATATATATATAGGTTTCCATGCTTTAAATATCTATGACCACCTAATAGCCCCAACCCTTTGTTTTGTGATGTGCAGCAAAATTATAAAATCTGCTATCCCTGTAATTACATTGCCCTTTGCCGTTCTCTTAAAAAAGAAAGAAGAAAGAAGAGAAAGAAAGAAAGAAAGAAAGAAAGAAAGAAAGAAAGAAAGAAAGAAAGAAAGAAAAAAAAAAGGTTGTGTTCAAATTTTTCCCCTGTTTTATTTGCACCCTATTAACAACTGTTACTGGAGCTTTAATTATGCCCTGGTGATTGCGGAGTTGTGGCTGACTTGTGTCATTTTCCTCCCAGGGGATGCTTTATAATTACCAGCATCCATCGTGGCTGCCTGTAAGCTGATGCTTTTTTATTACCAGTTCAATAATCACTGCATCCTTGCGAACATCTGCTCTGCAAGCCATGCATCGGGGGTCCCAGCGCCTGTCACTTGATGTTCCCTCACCACAGTGACCTTGGTGCCCTCGCCTTCGGTTTATATCTAATTTGTTTACCAGAGGCTCTGTCCAGAAAGTCTCCCAGGAATGCAATTAATACACTAGATTTGCAAACAAAAGAAAATTTTGCCCTTTCTCTCATTTCTCTTTTTCCAGATTATTGTCTTACACTTAGATTCCATAATTTCTATTCCTAAGAGAATGAATCCGTTTAAGACTTGTGGGAACAGGGAGAATAAGAGATGAGTTTATTTAGGAGCTATCCTCCTGCTTGTATTGAAAAGTAGGATGTCTTTGTGGTAAGCTTTCTCTTGAATATATACGATGGTGTCTAGCGAGTTAAAGAAGGATGTTGCATATAAAATATTCTGTGCATGTAAAGGAAAGGACAGTTCATTTGTCCCTGTTCTGATTTTATTTTCTTCCTGACCTCCAGTCTCATTTTCTGTCTTATCCCAAATAAACCTCTCTGCTCTTTGTTTTATGGAATATTTCCTCCCTCTTAGACCATCCTCCTTCTTCAATTCTTTAGCTCTACCTCATCTGTCTTTCCCTTCTTGCTTGCCTCTTTACAAAAACAACATGAACGAAAGATAAAAATGGGTAAAAACGCCACATGTTGGGCACAGCTGCTGGTTCTCCTGATGGTGCTTCTCCCTTCTGACTCACTATTTATTACTAATAAAGCTAATCTGGGCACTGCTTACTAATCCTGGTTAGGCCTGATTTCTTTAAATAAAAACTAGAGTTTCAAAGTTTCAGTTATTTTTGTAAGTACATCAAAAGCTGTGCTGATTTTTTTTTTTTTTTTTTGAGCAGATGAGAAAAAGCTGAACTTTTTCAGGTGTGCTGACCAATGCAATCCTTTGACATGCACAGGTGGCCTTCCTTACCCTTTCGTGTTCTTCAGACATCACAGACCTGGTGAGAATTTGTCATAAATTTCCAATGCGATGTGTTTATTTATTGAGCCACGTTGTCCATAATAATCTTTGAAATTTCAAAATTAAGCAGAAATGGCATAGGTCAAACTTGCAGCAAAGGCAGGGACAAAGGAATTTTTCTATTCTTATTCTTCCATTAGCCTGAGAGAGCATTGAGGGGAAGCCTCTACTTTATTCTTCCCTATTCCCACAAGAAGTAGGGTTATACTTAGTTCACAGTATGTGTTCACTAAAATGGTCCTTGGGTGATAGGATGTTAGCTCAGAACCTTGGGAGCTTCTGAAACTGGCCCCATATTCACAGAGGGCAAGGAGAGGTCAAAGAAGGAGGTAGACCACTACTCCACATTGTTAGGTAGCAAGTTTATTAAGCAAGGGAACTTATTTACATGATTTGTCTTGGGTGACCACAAGATAAGCAGACCTTTGAACCTGCCTGCCATAATCTTAAAAGTTTATATAGAGGCCCTAACTGGGTTCAATCACATTCACAGTCCAGATAGGTATCAACAACACCTTACTCTCTCAAGGTTATGTCACTGGAACAGTTCCCACTGTGGAAACAATAGACAGAGTTTGCATTCCAAGGACAGGGGAGAGGGGTGAGGAGCCTCCGGGTCTAGCCTACAGGTAAATTGGTGGTCACATCCTCTCGATGACCTCCTCCAACAGAGGATTATACCTCTTCTGGATGAAATTCTATTTCAGAGCCATTAACATAATATACCACTTAGCCCCAACCTTGGATGAAAAATATATACACACTCACACAGATACATACACACACCATGCTAGAAAAATATAAGACTTTGAGATTACTGGTCAAGACTACACTCAGATCCATGCCTGAAGGTAGATCCTTCAGATCCTCCAGACACAAGATTTACTTGAACTTCTACAGAGAAACAGGAACTAAAATTAAGAACAAGTACTTTGGGATCCCTGGGTGGCTCAGCAGTTTAGTGCCTGCCTTTGGCCCACGGCGTGATTCTGGTGTCCCAGAATTGAGTCCCACATCAGGCTCCCTGCATGGAGCCTGCTTCTCCCTCTGTCTGTGTCTCTGCCTCTCTTTCTCTCTCTCTCTCTCTCTCTGTCTCTCATGAATAAATAAATAAAATCTGAAAGAAAAAAAAAGAACAAGTACTTTAAATAAGTACTTAAGAACAGATACATAGTTGGGCACTGTCCTTACCTTCCCTTCCAATATTACCAAACCCCCATTCAAAAGAAGAATCAGAATCATACCACTATTGACTACAAACAAGGGCTACATCTTATAGGGAGTAAGGAGAAAACAGTCTTGCAGCCTAATCTACCCAACTCACCAAGTGGCTTGGGTATCAAATAAGACGAGTGTCTAACGGCACTGTGGATTATTAGCCCTGAGTTGCAAGTTTAAGACCTGGATTTGAACTGGAGGACTTGGGAGACAAAGTGGAGACAACTGTAAGACAAAGATAACAAAGGTACCATAAGGGGAGAAGGAAGGAAGGAAGGAAGGAAGGAAGGAAGGAAGGAAGGAAGGAAGGAAGGAAGGGAGAGCAAAAGAGGACATGAATGAAGATGGAAGGGGAGGAGGAAGGAAAATAGGAAAAGGGGAGGGAAGAAGTCTATAGGAAACAAAATCTATAGTTGGGAGATTAAATCACTACAGATAAGATGAAAATAATGCCACAATCTGAAAATGACTTTTAAAAATAGATATGTTTAGTCTTCAAAGAAGAAAATTAAAAAAAAAAAAAACCCAACTATCACTTTTTTAAAAAGAAATTATCTCATAAAAGAAAACAAAATTAAATAAAGTAAGTGAGATGGGACAAAAATCAAATAAAACTCCAGAGGGAAAAAAGTACACAAAATAATTGAAATTTAAAATCTCACAAATTAAACTCTAAACTGAACATAATTGAAAAGAATATGGGTAAATGGAAAGAAAGTACAGAGAAATTGCCCCAGAATGCAGCTCCAACAGATAAAATGATTAAACAATATGAAATAGTACTTAAGAGACAAGGAAATTAATATATGAGGCTTCTCTGCACATTTAATATCAATTCCAGCAGAAGACATTGGTGGAATGGCAGAAAAGCAAAATTTAAAAAGATGGTGCTTGGAAATATTCCAGGATTGGAGACAGAGAACAATTAAAAATATCAAGCACAGAGTTGGTCTGGAGTTTTTATCTGATGCTGTTATTTATCCCTGAAGGGAGAACAAAGCAGCATGGGGTTGCTCATGGCATGAAGGAAGAAAGGAAGGACAGAGAGAAGGACAGAACAAGTAAGAAGAGTCTCTCATAGTGTCTGAGCATGAATGTGTTACTACTAAGACAGTCACGTGGGTCTGTTCTGGCCTTTAAAGTTAGGATATCAAAGCCTCGGCACAGCTGATATCATCAGAAGTGGTGTCCAACAGGCTCTCACACAGCCTGGATGGCTTCCCCAGCCTTTCCTACTATCAATTCCTGACCACTCCGGATCCCTAGAGCATTCTCTCTGCTTCCTTTCCTTGTTCTCCTGTTTACTATGTTGCCTTCCTTTCAAGGACTGATTGATGTCCATTGCAGCCCTCAGGGCCCCCTGCCTCAAAGCCGGAGGAATGCTGCCCAGGAAGAGTGCTGCCTCCTGGTTTGTCAAGCCCAAGGCTAAAACAGAACTCAGTATGCTCAGGCAAAACTAAGGTCAGGAAAGATGGGACCAAGAAATGCTTCAAATCTGGGGTGTTGGGGAAAGCCATTCACAGAGAGGAATCTGCTGGTAAACTGCCTATGTGGTTACTGGAAGAAGTTGTGAGACACTGGGTGCTGCTGACCATTAGGGCCCTGCCCCATACCTGGGTGCTGGAGAGTTGCCCATGCTGCAGGAGACTGGCACTGGGGAAGCAACCCCGAAATGGCTATATCATTTGTAAGGCCCAGTTCAACACAAAAATGTGAGGTTTCCTGTTCCTTATTAAGAATCTCAAGATGGGGTGCCTGGATGGCTCATTCAGTTAAGCATCTGACTCTTAATTTCAGCTCAGGTCATGATCTCAGGGTTGTGTGATTGAGCCCTGTGACTTAAGTTTCTCTCTGCCCCTCTACCTCTGCCTCCCTATCATCTACACTTGCACTTTCTCTCACTCTTTCACTCTCTCTCTCAAAAAAAAAAAAAAAAAAAATTCAAGATGGTGGCAGTAGAACACAAATTAATTGCGGACCCTGGATGACTGCATGGGTTGCATGCCCATAAAAGTGGCTCTAAATGTAGAAACTGGGCACTAGAGAAGACCCTTGTGCTTTAGGAGCCAGCTGAGAGATAGGAAGGAAAACTCCATCCTCCTGCAGTGTCTTTTCAGTGCCCTTTATGGATATAGCTTAACATGATACAGGAAGGAAAAAGGAGACTATCTGAATGGCTCATCTCTATTTTTAGAAATCAGCCAATAGTGGGTAGATTTGAAACTGGAGAAATAAATTGATAACTTCCACGAAGATCAATAGGATTGGAATAGGGTGAAGTCATTGGCCCATACAGAACTCAAATCCAAATTTGACCTCATTAACATTTATTTCTCTATTTACTTTTTTGCCAAGAAAAAAATGACACTTAAAAACATTAGTCAGGGGGCCCCTGATTGGCTCAGCTCGTAGAGCAAGCAGCTCTTGATCTCGCAGTTGTGAGGTCAAGTCCTACTTTGGGTGTAGGGAGACTTAAAAATAAAATCTCTTAAAAAATAAATAAATAAAAACATTAGTTGGTCATTCTGGTTCCCATCCAAGTGTAGTCAGCATAAGTCTAGAGCTCTAACACACAGTTTTCTTGACCACAATAAATACAGCCTTAAGCCCAATTGTCTTCCTGCAATTAGTCTAATAAATATACCTAGAATATGAAGCTCTGTCAATCTGATACCCTGCCATTTATTCAATTAGAGTGTATTTCTATCTCTAACAGTTTCTTTTCTTCTTTTCTGAAAGAAAAAAAAGTGAGTTATTCATTCTGTGGTTATCAGTTGACTCAAAACATTTCACTAAAAAAAGAGGATCAAGAAGCATTTGATAGACAAACCCATTAGGTCTTTTTCTGCCCTGGGCAGATTCTTGGCTTCTGGCTCTGTTACCTGATTGGCAAGTGACTGATTGACAGATGTGGCAGTGAACATCCCTGTGCATTAAACCCAGAATGTGTGGTTTAATAAATGCAACACTTAGACTAATGGGACCGCAGCACAGTGGCTTCCTCCACCATAGTATTTGGAATATAAAGCCTACAGAAGAGAGGCTGGCAGCAAGGCACAGGGAAGGTGCCATAACCCTGGCAGCTTCTGTCCAGGAAACCTCTTCCTCCTCATTATTTGCAGTGATGATGAGGGCCTGGGAATGACAGGGAGATAAATCAACTTCTACAATCTCCTTCCTCTTCATTTGCATCCCTGAAAACAGAAAGTAGGATCACCCCGGGCTTGTCCTCTGTCCCTTTATATTTCACAGTGGACTCTAAGCTCCATCAAGGCAGAAAGGTTTCTCTTTTGCTTCCTTGGAGTGTTCCTGGCTGCTAGAATAGCACAGAGCACTGTTTAGTACCATAAATAGCATTCTTTAAACATTGGATCTAGAATGGAACCCTCATGAGCACAGGGATTTTAATCTGTCTTGTTTGCTGCTGCATCCCCAACACCTATAAGTCAATATGCCAATAAACTTTAGTAGTCATCTGCATTTAGAATAAAATCCAAACTCCTTAAGATGGAGCCTCTGCATTCATCTTTAACTCCACCCTGGTCCACTCTCCCCTTTGTTCCCAGCCCTTTCTAACCAGTCAAGCAGTTTAAATCTCCTGTTCACAATGTTTGCACAAGGTATTTCCTTTTCTGGAAATGCCTTGCCCTCTGTCTTCACTTGCCTGGGTCTTTCTTTTAATTCAAGTGCCCCTCAGAAAGGTTCTCCCAGTCTACCTGATATAGATGGCCACTCAATCACCTTGTATCTTAGGACATTCTTTCATTCTCAATAGTAGAGAATTATTACTTTGTGGCATTTTCTTATTTATTCATTTTTGAAAATTATTGTCTACCCTTTCTCACCCTCAGTCTCTACAAGAAGAGACTTCATGAGTCTTGTTCACCTGCATATCCCTAAAGTCCTAGAACTGTGCCTAGCATATAGTTAGTGCTCAATAAATATGTCCTGACCTAATAAATCCATAACACACCTTACCACCCCAAATACCAGCCACCTACCAGGCTTCAAATGAGAAGCAGAATAGGTCCTTATAACTAACAAATAGTTTGGGGACTTTTCATGCTATTAAAATACCTTTAGTAAAACCCTTAAAAACACAGTACACAGGGGGCACGTGGGTGACTCAGTTGGCTAAGCACCAACTTTCAATTTCAGCTTAGGTCATGATCTCAGGGTAATGAGATCTCAGGGTCATGAGATCAAGCCCTGTATTGAGCTCCATGCCCAGCATAGAGCCTGTTTAAGATAATTCCTCTCCCTCTGCCCCTCATCCCCACTCGCATTCTCTCTCCAAAAAAAATAAAAATAAATAATAATAACAATAATATTAAAAACACAGTATACAGGATTCTATTTGGCCTTTCAGCAAATAGAGAACTCAAGATGGTGATGGTGGTGGTGATGATGATGATGATGATGATGATGACAACGAAAGAGAGAGATACAGAAGTAGATATGGATATATAGATAATTGTAGACCTTACTTGGTTGGGCATTAAGTATTAGGGATACAAACATGAATAAGACATCATCCTATTTACTTACTCCAAAGGAAGTGTCAAAGAATTATTCCCATTATGAAAGACATATGTGAAAGAAAACAGGCTATCTTTACTAATCCCTTATAATATGCAAGCAAGGGTGTTTACATGTATTGACTTGTTTAAACCTCTGAGGTAGCTACTATTATTTAAAGATGAGAAACCTGCTCAAGGTCTCGGCATCAGCAAATGGTAGTTCCAGGACACAAACACAGGCAGTCTGTTTCATTCTTTTAACATCACCCTGCACCATTTATTTATGCTGTGAGAATACACTGAAGCCATCAACTATATTTGGGCAATACTAAAAGAGCTACATTAAATTATTTGATTTTGTATTTCTAGACAGCCCATCATCACATATGTAATATAAGCTGATATCTCTTATATGTCCAATAAGCAGTAAAGGGCACTGGAATAAATAATTTTTTTAAGTATGAATATTAATTGTAGATGCCACAGAGCCAGGCATGGAGCGCTAGGGGGCAGAGGTACTTCTATATTCCCAGTCTCGTTATTTGACTTCAGCTCAGGAATAACTGGATAGAGTTCATGGTCTTCTTTCCAAATCAATGAAATGATTTTAAGTTAGAAGGGTAATTTAAATTTGCTGTCCATATATCCATGTCATTTCTACTCCTCCTCTAAACCTGATATATACGATTATTTAGGAATGTTTTGAGTTTAAAGCTAGTGTCTACATGATGAATATGCAGGTCTTCATATCAAACACCCCGATTAATGATAATGTGATCATTTGTCAGTGTTAAGTTATCAACATTCACAGAAGGCCAAGCATGATGCTCCCCACCCATCACTCCAGTCACAGCTGGCTGGGTCTCCACCCACAAGAAAAACATCAGCCCTTTACCACAGCATGTCACATCATCTGCTGACAGAGTCAAAACAGTGAGAAAAATAGTATGTGTGTTTGTGCTTCAGTGCTGCCTTATTGAAAGCAGTCTCCTTTGTGTGTAGGTATTGAAGAGAACTTTCACTTATGGAACAGTTTTTGTTAATAAAGGACAATTATTTTTTTTTTAAATCCTATCATTGCCCATTTCTCCTTGAAAGGACTACTATTTTTGTCCAGGTATTTATCTTTGAGCTCAAGTAGCTAAAACAGTAGATGGAGTCCCTCCTTTCCCATCTATAGCTAGAATCTAGAGAAAAAAGAAAAACAGAGCATAATATGTATGTACCAGTAACTATACCATTATGAAAGTAAAGTTAACTTAATACAGCTCTTCGGTGGAGAATGTAATTTCACCAGATCATCACTGCTTATCCTGGGTAATTCTTTTAGAATAATTATAATTCATTTTATTCAATTTATCTCTGTAAATCCTGCTTTGAAATTTAAAAACTATATATCACTACAATGACTTCATTATAGGCCTGTGAAATATCTAAGTACAATGAATTCAACAATGTTGCCCGAGTAGATTGAAAGCAAATGATACATGCTTGATGCATGCAGCTATGGACAAGGTAGTTTGTTCCACTGAATCTTAGTTTCCTCATCTGTAAAACGATTTGAATATACCTAACACATGGGGTTATTGTAAGTTGTACATGAACATTTATGTAAATCACTTAGTGTAGTGCCTGAGACTGGTAGACAATCCTAAGTAGTTAGCCACTATTGTTATAATTAATAATAATTTATGCAATTATTCCAGTTATTTATAGCCCTTGTGAGAAACGAAAGGATTGTATCACTGGCAATAAAGATTATTTGAAGTTAAACTTCAGAGTTACCTTTGATAATAAGGCATTTTTTTTCAGCAGCAATCTTGTCTACTTTTATTCTTAAACATTAAATATTCAAATTGCTCTGTCCAGTTATAATATACTCATATTATTCAAATAAGTACATTAATGTATGTAGAATTAACCCTTAGTTTATATCTTACAGAAGAGGGCTATTGAGTAAAAATTACTTAAGCAAATTTATATAACTTTCATTTTTTTATTGTTTTCTAAGGGGAAAAAAAGAAAAAAGAAATAAGTCTCACAAGTAATTAGATTGAAAGACTGAATTTAAGAGCAGTGTTTCCATACACAGCAGTATCTTCTTAGCTATGGCATCTCACCTTTATCATTTACTTGCTTTTCTTTTCTCTTCTTCACCTTGATCTTTTCCAGGCCATAAGAATGTCTACAACTAATAATGGCACTCAAACACATGTTTAAAATTTCTACAATTTATCTCTTCTAGTCCTCTCTTAGTTTGGGTTTCTAGAAATCAGCACAATTGGGATATGTTAATATCTTTTTCTCAGTTACATGTGTCTTCTAATAATCTCAGCATAGCGGCTATGAGTGGGCTTCAAGGCTATCCTGCCTGAGTTCAAATCTCTGCTCAGCCACGTACTATCTGACCTTTGGATAAGAGACTTTACACTCTATGCTGAGGATTTCTCTTCTGCAAGTGAGAATTATAATAATAATCCCTATCCCAACAGGTTGTTCTGAAGATTAAAGGAGTTAATCTGTCTGCTAAGTGTCTGCCACATAAGAATCACTCAATGAATGTTTATTGTTATTGTAACAGCTCCTACCTTTTTTTAGTTTGAGTATTTTTCAGACACAATAAAATAGTTCTATGACCTTAATTAATTAAGTCCCCCTCCTTTTTCTCAATTTAATGGATCTAAATCTCTGTAAAATACATCTACTTAAAGTAATCTCAAACATGTATAATCCTTGCTCTGACCAGTTTTTCAACTAGCGAATATCCAACAGCATCAATTTATCAGCAAAATAATTTCAGATTGTCACTTTTTTTTCCCACCACGTATTACTTAACTAATTGATACTGTGTCTTATGGTTTATTAGCACATCAAATGCATGATTCTTAAGTTTGGAAAGGAGACAATGATATGCTTATAAGTTACTTTTTGTCTTACATAACTAACGGTTAGCAAGCAGAAACACCTTTAGCTCTCCTAATTGGGGAAAAGTAAGCCACAAATGAAAGAGAAATATTTACAATCTAGAATGTTGCCCTAGTCATTTCTTCAATTGCTTCCACCTTTAGAAATGCATCATGGAAATAGAAATTTTAAATTACCTATGAGGGCTCTCAAAACAAGTTCTGTTAGTTTATCGAGTTTTAAAAAGTCTTTGTAACCATAAAAAAAAAGATTTGAAGCATCTTTATAAGGTCTGAGATGCAATGTTTGGAGCTAACAAACTAGACACTTGGGTAAAGTCTAACTTCTGTGAGACTTATGAAATCTGCATAACATAGGAATACCATCTGCAATGCTGTCTAGAAAGCCCCCACTGAGTGTCGTTCAAACACCAGTAAGAGTTTCTTATGATCCTCAAATGGTTTGCAAAGTATCATCAAATGCAGTTTCTTTGGTAACAAGAGGCAAATTTTACCTGTCTTATCTTTCCTCCCAGCACAGATCAGGTCTCTTACAAATTTCTGTATGATTTAGTTATTTATCAGCCTCAAAGCCACTCTAGTTAGGGTCTGTGCCTTCCATTGGTCTGCTACTTCAATCACTAGTTTCATGCATAGGAAGATATCTATGTTACATTAATTCTCATAGCCTACTAATTAACTTCTGTTCATTCCTCTTACATTTCCTTTTTGATGTCATGTAATTAATTTCCATTAGTTTTATTCATCACTATAAAATGACATGCCCAAGCTTCTCCCTACAGGCATGCTGTATTGCCCAAAATAGAAGAGGATCCTACAGAGGAGATCTATCTCTCCCAATTAATGCCAGCTTTCTCTTAAGTGCAGATTCTGAGAACACAGAACATGTGGTCTCCAAAACAAAGAAAAAAAATCTCCTTAATAAAGAATATTTTATCTCAGTGGAAAAGAGGACAGAGATTTCAGAAGATCATTAACTCCTCACATTAAAATCCACAATGTTACAAAAAAAAAAAAAAAAAAAAGAAAGGATGACATTGTTTTCATTTTGTCTTTCTTCTCTAAGGTGAAAAAAAGAAGTGATTGAAAATGCAATTTATGTTTATTTACATGCATTAATAAAAACATTTGACAAAATTAGTCATTTCATTTCTTTTCATGGGCCAAGGGGAGGCAGATATCTCATCAATAAACATTTTTTGTTATTCAGTTAAAAGCATGGCTTCCTTGTAATTATAGTATCATTGACCCTTTCCAATGAGCTATCAATTTCTTTTAGAGTCTACAAAGAACCGTGCTTTGTTGCAGAGATATTATGTTAAAAAAGAAAAGAAGTTTTCACTACTGAGAATAAGGTCATAGCCTGTATTCCTTCTATTCTCACATGCTTTTCACTTCTTTCCTCATGTAAAATCCAGCGTCACTCACACTGGATTTTTATTTGCAACTCATGTAAATAATGCCACATCCCCATTGTTTGTCAATGATGAATAAGCAAACTGCTCCTGCATCACAAGATTAGTTTTGCCAAATCTATTAAGGGATTTTATGTTTCCAATTTATAAGAGATTCTCAATGCATTTCACTTTCAAGAATTCCCGTTCCCAGACACCAGGATTGAAAACACTTCTAAGCCATCTCTTTCCAGATGACTGAGTGGACCCGGGTAGACCCAAAGTCAGTTCTGAGCTTGAGGACCAGTAGGAAGGACAATGAAGACTCAGATGAACTTTGCTTTTCCTCTGATTCACTACTGAGCCAGCCAGTAAGTACTGTGAAAGGTAAATGA
This sequence comes from Canis lupus baileyi, assembly GCF_048164855.1. NCBI lineage: Eukaryota > Metazoa > Chordata > Mammalia > Carnivora > Canidae > Canis > Canis lupus. The sequence continues at coordinate 6,745,235 of NC_132869.1, read as the reverse complement.
AAGGAGATGCACAAATGCACACAACTCACTGATGCCTTTCAGGCTCCTCACAGAAACCCCTTAAAAGTTGTCATCAATACAGACAACACACAGTAAAAAACTTTTCTGGAGAAATTGAGTTTACTGCCCTTTCTATGAGTGGCCATGCCCTCACACAAAAAGTGGTCAGTCCACACGACAACCATGTAAAGATATCTTGCTGTAATTATAGTAGTTGCCCCCTTACCTGTGGTTTCTCTATGCATAGTTTCACTTATCTGCAGTTAACAATGGTCTGGAGGCAGGTGATATTCCTTCTGATGTGTCTTAGAAGGTCAAGAGTTGCCCAAGGCTATTTCACGATGCCTACATCATTCACCTCATTTCATTTCTCACACAAGAATTTCATCATTCTACATCATTATAAGAAGGGTGAGTACAGTACAGTAAGATATTTTGAGAGAGAGGTAAAAACCACATTCACATGACTTTTACTACAGGATATTGCTGTTTGTTTTATTTTATTCTTAGTTATTGCTATTAATCTCTTATAGTGACTATAAATTAAACTTTATCATAGGTATGTATACATAGGAAAAAGCTATATAGGGTCTGGCACTTTCCATGGTTTCAGGCATCCACTGGGGTCTTGGAACGTATCCTGCATGGATAAGCGAGGGACTACTGTGTACATCCATCTGATCCTATTACACACTGTGTTGGCAGGCCCATGGCAGGTTGGCTGGCCAATGGCTCTGTTTCTTGCCACTTAAATCATGTATAATCTTCTATCATTCAAAGCATTTGAGCCAGCCTTAATGTATAAACATCTGTTTCTTCTCTCTGTATCCTCTCAACCCTGACTGAGTACAGTCAGCCCTATGTCTATTATTCACATGATTCCCACCTCATAGATTAGTCCATGCCACCTAGAAAGATTCTCTTCTCTTTGGGTTCCAGTCCTGCTTGTGTCTATACTTGCCATGAAATATTTCGTAATAACACAAACTCACCTTGATTTCTCATCTCTCCTCATCTTTAGCTGACTTCCCAGCATTTATCGTTCTTGGCAAATTTACCCAAATTAGAAACTAATACACCTTACCACGAATCTCATTAAGCTGTATACATAAATTATCTGTAGCTTTTGTGTATGAAAAAAATTATTTTAAAGATTGAAGACATCCAATTATGGAGTATAAAATAAAAGGATTTAATAAAACAAAAATATTAAAAGCCTCCCCAATTCTCACTTTCCACCACCCATTCATGCATTTCACTCTCACTGTTCAGTGTTGTTTTCATATACCCTCTCATCCCCCATTCATTTATGTATCATCAGTGGAAATACTAGTGAAATCTGAATACAGTATAGACTATAGTTTTAGTCAAAAAAGTAACTAATATAGGCAAAATATAAAAAGTGCAAGCTCTTTGAAGGCAAGGAATGTGTTTTATATCTCATAATTCTATAATAAATATTCAATATTGCCTGCTGCTGTTTCTGCCAACAATGATTAGCTTGGATATTCTTTGTCCTTCTTCTAGATTTACCTTCCATCCTTCTCTACCTTCTCTATGTCCTGTCCTCTGCAGACTGCACCAGCTTAGTGCCCTGTTAGCTCAGACAGTGGGAGGCATCAGCAGTTGATCCAAAGCAGAAAGAGATTAGAGTATTTATTGCTCAGGATCTCTTCCTGATAGACTGCAGACTGGCAGAGACTACGTTTCTCCAACAAAGTTTATAGTTCCTGCTGACGGGTCTACAGCTACTGCTATTCTTCTCCCCCTAGGTTCTGGGAAATACTCCATCTTCTTGCCCCTTCAAGCTTAATAGTAATGGCAACTTTGCCTCCAGTAGACCCAATCTGCTTCACCATCTCTTGTTGGTTTCCGTTATTCTGTCCATATTTGTTGAAATGGTCCATTTGTTAAACTCTCTTCTGTCATCCCACTTCAGTACCATCTATTTCCTAAAGAGTCCTTGAGTTATATGATGAGGAAGAGGATATGTTCATCTCTCTAGCAAAAAAAAAAAAAAGTATCAATTTGCTTCTATTATAGCACCAATTCTCAAATACTTTAGTGAGAAGAGGGGCATTTTGCTTATTTTTTGATATCTGGCTTAATAAAATATGACTAGATTGTCATATTTGCTTCTGCATTTGCTCTGCACTGTTTTCATATATTCATTTTGCTATAGTACATAAAGAAAATCCAACCTTACATAAACATGTAGATGGAAATGGAAGGACTAACAACAGTCTTTTCAGATAGCTAACAGTCTTTTCAGATAATCATCATTATTCTTAGTTGATAATATGTCAAAATTGGACAATTGGTAATTACAGGTTAGTGGCACTATGGAATGTGAAATTTTGAATAAGCTCTTCATATTCTCTTACATTAAAATTCACTGGTATATCTTGCATTTCCATGGAGCTTTTACCCATATATGACTGTGTAACATCATAAACTGGTCATTTAGAAAATATTGTTTCATCAAATCACACAGATCTTCCAAATGTTGAAACATTTTATTGCATATCAAAAAATTACACTTAATTATATCACCACCAATCTTATGAAAAAGTTTTCTGAAGTATTGGAAAACTATTAAGCTCAATGTAGAAGATACAAGTTTCCCCAATCATACAACTACTATACAGGTTCTTTTCCTTCAGAGAGCCATTCTACTTCTGAATACAGCAGATGTGCTTTATGCATAGTTCCCACAGATTACTAAGAAAGATAACACTCAAGAAATGAGATTTAATAAAATTAATAATTGCTATTGCTTCATGAAGGATATTCTGAATGAGACTGGTATTTATTTTACTATGAGTGCATGTTGGTGATGAATACAGTGACTACTAGGACACTTGGATGGCACTGCCTTGATTCCTGTTAAGGCACCAGCAGTTTTACTCAGCAATGTTTTTGCACCATCAGTGTAAATGGGAAAAACAAAACAAAACAAAACAAAAAAGTCTGGTATAAACAAGGAGATTCAGAATACTTATTCAATACTTCAAAGTACTTTGACTATTTCAGCAGTACTTGTTTGTTTGTTTGCCAAGTACTCACCAGAAAAGTCTTCATTGCTTATTTGTTGGTGCGAGACCAGGAAAATAGAAGTGAAACAGCAAGTCCAGCCATGACTATAGAGTCACTCTTTTGTAAGGCAAAAGTGCAATTCTGCCCACAAGGTATTTACCCAGCCTGTAACCTCAGTTTACAGCTACATCTTTAATTCAATGAGTTAGTTGGCACTTCTATGATTTTTCTTTTTTTTTCTTTAAGATTTTATTTATTTATTCATGACAGACACAAACACACACACAGAGAGAGAGAGAGAGAGAGAGAGAGAGAGCAGAGACACAGGAAGAGGGAGAAGCAGGCTCCATGCAAGGAGCCCGATGTGGGACTCATTCCTGGGACTCCAGGATCACGCCCTAAGCCCAAGGCAGGCGCTAAACCGCTGAACCACCCAGGGATCCTCTATAATTTTTCTTTTATACTGTTTTCTGTCCAGCAGAAATTCAAGAATATCAACTATACGAGCTATTGTGTCAAAGCAGTGTATTAACTTACCTTCAAAATGATTCTTTTTCCATTTGTAGTTTGAAAAAAATGTAATGAACAGTATGTGTCTTTTAAAGAGCTCGCTGTTGGAGCACCGGGATGGCTCAGTTGGATAAGTGTCTGCCTTGGCTCAGGTCATGGTCCCGAACTTCTGGGATCAAGCCACACATGAATAAAATATTTTTAAAAAATAAAATAAATAAGATTAACAATTTAGAGAGTAATAAATAATGAGTTATATTACAGAAGGCATAACCAAAAAAAACTGGTTAAAGCAAGGTAGAAATAATTGAGAACTGAGTTAATTTCTAAAATCCCACATATATTTATACACTCAAACCACTACCTTAGAAAATTCTACTAAACAAGAATTCACCAGCTCCCTCCAAAATCTATTAGTTGTCAAATCAATAACAGTGGCAGAAGTCATGTGGCATCTGGAAAGCTTTAGTATGCACTCATGAGAGAATGAGAGTGAAAAGGCAAATAACATTTTAGTATTATTATGAAAATAGCTTTATCGTTGAAAATATCCTGAAAAGATCTCAAGGACCTATAGGGAGTCCCTGAGCCACACTTTGAGAACCTCTGCCCATAAATTGTTGCAGGTAGAATTATTTTATCATTGCTTATGCATTATAAATTTTGAACAATGAAGTAGCTTGACTTCATTGGCTCAGCAAACTAAATCTTGACACTACTAAAAACAAGGTTAGAACTTAAAAACATAATCTCATTTAGGGGCAGGACTCATTCACAAGCATACCTCTAATTGTCTAACAGTTTTGTAAGCTCATATAATGAATAGCATGAATAAGATTATGACTCTCCAAAGTATTTAAGTCTAAGGACATATTTTCTTAAGATCAAAAATATCTATAATATTCCACATAATAGCAAATTCATTTTAAAAGGGAAAGGTTATTGTGAAGACTACATGGGATAATAAATGTAAACTGCCTACCACAGTGACAGGCACATAGTAAATTCTAATTAAAGCATATACCTCACCTCTCCAGAATGTCTTTCTTAAATAATAAGTACTAATATAAAGCTTACCAACATTTCCAGGTAGGAACTCAAACTTTGAATATGTGCCATAAAATCTCTTGCATGCAAAGTTTTAAGAAATAGAGGTTTACTAACAAGAATTTGCAAATGGTTTAGATAGATTCAAACTACTTCCAGGAGGGAGAGATGACTTTGAGTTGGCATCAAACTTCAGGACTATGTATATGTAACTGAGTGATGAATCTTCAAAGTTGTTTTGCAAAGTCCTTTAAGATCTTAGGAATGCAGTATTTTCAGTATAGTAGAACATTAGCGCCTCTTGGTAGTTAGTTCTTCTATCAATTACAGCTTCAATGTATGGAGTATTTGTTTCTACAGATCAATGTCATTTCTAATATGTAAATGATATTAGAAAGTAAGATATTCCTTTGTCTATTTTCCAAAGGGCAGTAACAAACCAAATATGTTCTTAATTTATTATTTTTCAATTTGTGTATCTCAATGAACCCATCCCTAGTGCCCTTAGGCAGATTTTTTTAAAAAGAAAGAAATTCTTAACACAATTATATCAAAATATGTCATACAAGTGATTGGCAAGACAAAAAAACAATAAAACAAATATCAACCCATTCTTAAAACTAACATCATCTTTTAAAACTAACTTCCCTGTATCATCAATGAGTTCCTTGGAGCATATACTTCAGCAAATTGGTGGATCTTGGGTATAAAATTAAAATGCCTAGAATCTGTTGAAACAATATGGGTAAATTCTTCCATAAAGGATTATCTTCTATTTTGAATGGGGTGTATATCCTATACTCTATAGTGTAAATCCATGGCAAGCAAGACTTGTGGTCTAGTGGATGGCCTCAGTGTCAGAAACCTGAGTTGATGGTTTGGCTAACCACCAGTGTAGATGGTTCTAAAAAAAATGTTATTAAATTATGGTGACATGCTCATGAGTCCATAAAATAGTTAAATGGCAAGCACCTTTAACCAAAATAATGGTACAGGGAAGAAAGAAGAAAATTTACCTTGTGGCAAATACGATATAAAGGACTTTTATTTTATTTTTTTAAGATTTTGTTTATTTATTCATGAGAGACCCAGAGAGAGAGGCAGAGACATAGATGGAGGGAGAAGCAGGCTCCCTGCAGGGAGCTGAACACGGAACTTGATCCCTGATCCCCAGACTGGGATCACGCCCTGAGCCAAAGGCAGAAGTCCAACCACTGAGCCATCCAGGTGTCCCCATATAAATAACTTTTAACTAAGGAATCCCTTCTAGAGAGTTTTTGTTTTGCTTTGTGCAGGAGGCAACACATCCCTTCCCGCTAAAACAGCACAGAGAGAGGGGAAAGCATTTAAAGGCAATGGTGTAGGCATATTTGTAGAAATTAGAGTATTTCAACACTTCTAAAAGTTTAATTATGTGCAAGAAGTTACATAATAACAAATACATACATAACAAATTAGATAACAAATAAATAACAAATAACAATAAATAACAAATACATAATAACAAATTAGAAGTGCGAGAAATAACCTACAGAAACAAACGCAAACACTGAAGTTATTTGTGCTGTAAACTATGGACTTTGAACAATTACAAAGGTGAAGAATTCTATGTAACTGGCACATCATGGCAAATAAAAAACAATAGTGGGTATGACATGAAACAATATAGGCAATGATGGAGAGTTGCCTAACAGGTGAGAATCAGGAAGTGATCCAGAGATAGGAGACCAAAGAGTAGCAGAACTCAGATCAGAAGCAAGACACAGTCACCTCCAGTTCTAGCTCCTAGTTAAGATTCCCACGCATATTGTCTTAGGAGATTGGTCTACTGTATATAAATATTCTGCAATCCGTGGTTAATAAACTTAAAAGAATGGTGATCCAACTATTCTGAGATCCCAAATATAACGTGTCCAGTTCTTTCAGCCAAATCTGTCTCTTGAATGTGTCTTTGTGTGGTATTTCCCTTCCTTTGCAGTTCATTCTCTCCAGGCAATGAAATAATTCTTAAAGATAACTAACATCAAAATTTTTATGCAGTTTTGGGGGAGTCGTATTGCTTTGTTTCTACTTTTATCTTAACCACTGCTTCCAAGCTTTTTTGTTAGAATAAATTCATGGATTCTTCAGATCATTTATTCCTTCTTTTCTGCTTGATTTCTGGAAATTTTGCCTTTCTTTATCTCTCCTTGAAGAGTCAAGGTAGGCAAAAAGAGGATAAATCACAGAGTGCTCTCTTTGGCTTATTTATTGGCAGTTTGGTAGGCATACTGAAAAACTGAGATAATTTCCCCTAGGTTTTTGTATTTTGTGTATTTCATTATTAATATTGTATTTATTTTTTTTTTTATCTTCTGTAAGTAAATTTGGCTTAGTAAATAATTGCTTTTATTCCTGGTCTGTATACCCTTGATTAGCTATGGGTGTTTCTCTGCTTTGTTGTCTTTTGCAAACGTCTCAGTTCTCACCAATAAAAGCTGAAAGTCAAACAACCTAAGTAGCACTTTGGTCTTAACCTCTCCAGGGAAATTTTCATCGTCTTTGGACTTACTGAAGAGCCTAACTTACAGTCAGTGGTGGCCTAAAACAGAACAGAGGAGTTTATAACCGCCAAGGAAACAAAGCTTGAGGCTGGTCTTCCAGGCTTCTTTCTGCTGAGGAATTTATCCTGCCTTCGTACCACTATTTTTGCCTAGTCAGTCTTCATTTCTCAAAGTCTGTGCTCCTGAATTTAAACTTAAGAAATAAATCATGCAGATCTTTACAAACTGGAGCTCAGTTTACCAGACAATAGTCTCCCCTTGAAAAATGTGGAAGAGGATAGGGAAGTGAGGTGGGAGGCAGGCAAGTTGAGAAAGTGGTAGATTTTATATACCCTGGTGAGTAGAGACAGAATGAAAACCTTCAAGTCTCTCAGTAGTGCAATATGTCCATATTCAAATGTAATGAATATAAAATTGTCCCTCCAGAGACAAAAGTAAATGCTTTAGGTATTATCTCCCTCTTGTTAATGTAGATAAGGAGAAGTTGACAGTACTTTGCTAGATAGGGCTACCTACCTTGCAGTCCTTATCCTTTCAGAAAATGACTAACCAAGAAATTCCAGGCTTTTTTTCTATGGAGCACTAAGGATGTCACTTGGCACATAACACTGTTACCTAAAAATATCACCATACCACCATTTCTAAATCTAAACGAAATGTTACACATTTAAATACAACCTGGATTTCTAATCTCTGGATTTGTACTCTTTGCAGATAGAACCATTACAGATTTTTGGATTTGTTTCTATCTAAACATCTAAACATAGATCTTGAAGTAAGTCATAAAAATGAGGTATGTTCACTTTTGGAGAGAGTTAGTCATTGGGGCTATTAGAGAAAAATACCCTAATCTTTAGCTTCCTTCTATGCTTTTAAATATACTTTCGGTGAAAGCAGTGGCTATATTTAATCTTGCTCAGAAACCTATCCCGATTAACTGGAAAAGGAAAACATTACATCTGAGCCAGATTATGTGATGCTCACTGTAGGCATTGTGGGTTTGTGTGTGTTTGTGTGTATGTGTATTTGTACATTTATATTTAATGAGCACCTGTGGTGAGACATCATAAGTAAGTCAATATTTATTCTCCCATGCACTTTTAAGAACATTTGGCACATTTGTTAATAGGTAGGAGCAAAGGAGATGGAAGGGCATGCTCAAAGCTTTTTAGCATGACCTGACATTCTTTGAGATAAAACATGGAACAGATGGCTTGTAGCTCCTCACAAAATTCTTCTTCCAAAGTTGATCACTCTTAAAGGAGCTTGGGTAACCCTTATAAACTCTGGTTACTTTAAACCAAACTTTTATTCTTCACCATACAGAGTAAATCCAGCTCCTAGTATGCTTTTGTCATTAACAAAAACTCTGAGGGTGGTTTCACAGGGATTTTTATGCATTGTTCTATGTTCTTTGTTTGATTTATAAACTGCTGAGGGGAAATGGGGTTGTAAACCTAATCCAGGTTTATGATATAAAAGGGCAGCACATTTTAGAAACACCTTGTGGTCTTACAAATAGAGTTAACTTTAAGCAATTTATTTAGCTAAATAACTGACTCAACTATGTATTAAATTGCTGCCAGTTGGAAATAATGGAGCTTGGCAGTTTTACTGTCAAATATAGTGGGTATAGGAAAATATGTGGAGACTGGAGACTTGCAAAAGACTGAGCTGCTGTAGCATTTAGTGATGGAAAAACCAAGTAATTCACCTTGACTACACTCAAAGGGAGAAATGTGAAAAACAAGCTTCTACTATTAAACAGTTAATTATAGTGTGTTTATGTGTATAGGGCTTGATTGTTAATTGCTTAAACTAAGTTGTTCTATAAAGACAAGTGCTTGCCTAGATTCCTATGTGCTTGGAGATTGATCCGAGTGGTGAGCTGGTCTGTTTTGCAGGGTGTAAATTGATTGGCATAAATGTGTAGTCTGGATTTTAGAAAAGAGGTTTTATTGAATGTCTTATTAAGCAAAAGATAAACTATGAAGAAATCTACAACTTTAATGGTAAAATGAAAAATATTAAATGCTTTGTCTTACCACAACTTTTGAAGAAGCATTTCTTAGCCTCTTTATTCTTATTAGTAAGAAAAGAAAAGGAAAGGGGTGGGGAAGAAAAACAAAACAGATCCCAGATTATAAGATTTTATGAGTCTAGAGACTTTGTGGTTATTTATGGGAAATAAGATCCCTGGGAAAAGATGAAGGAATATGGAATTATTTGCACTGGAGCTAGGAAGGTTAAAGACTAATATAAATGATCTTCAAGCCTATGAAAACCATACAGGAAACAGACACCAACTATTCTATTCGAACATTAACACAAAGCTTAATTGGTAAACGGCACAATAGAAATAATTTGGGATGGAAATAATAAGAATCAATAAATGTCCTTTCTTAAAGTTTTGCTTTGCTTTTTTTTTTAAAGTAGGTACTAGGATTCTATAAATGACGTTGTGGCATTTCATAAAGAAAATGGACCTGTATTTCAAATTTTATATTAAAAATTCCTGTATATTTTGGCTATTAAGCCTTTGAATTTGATCAGAAGGATAGCGTTCAGAAAAACAATTGCTCAAATTATGTTAGTTAACTACAGCATGTAATTAAGCTATAAGCGTATAAATACCAAGAAGAGAAAAAATAATGGCAAAAAGTAAATCCAGGGATGCCTGGGTGGTTTAGCGGTTGAGTATCTGCGTTTGGCTCGTCCTGGGATCGAGTCCCATGTCAGGCTCCTCACAGGGAGCCTGCTTCTCCCTCTGCCTGTCCCTGCCTCTCTGTGTGTGTCTCTCATGAATAAATAAATAAAATCTTTAAAAAACAAAACAAAACCAAAAAAAGTAAATCCAGTGTCAGGTGAAGTTATTTGGTCCTTTACATTTAGCTAAAATTGGGTCAAGGTCCCTGCTGCATGTTCTTCGGAGGGTCTACGCCTTCCAATATTTCTGAGTATTTCCCATGGCTTCAAGTTCATTTGAACTTGGAACTTGAGTCTCAAAATCCAATTAAAAATAATGGTAATAATGATAATAAACCCAGTGCATTAAGGCATTGTATGCATAATGGACTTTCACATCAGACCAAACTTCCCTTCTTATCAGAATAGCTGTGGGGGGGGGGGCGGGGGGGGGATAGCTGTGTAGGTACACTAGTGTTCGCAGACATTAAGTTCTGTTAAACCAATGAGAGTCTCAACTACACTGAGTAAGGATGGTCTGCAGAAAAGTGTAGCCAGTTTCTGCAACAAACTCTGGAAAAATATTACCAAGTCAATTAAAAAAACAAGTTACCAAGAGCAAATTTCACCATATCTTTCCACCCTTGCAGACTGTAGCTTGCAGAGAGGGGGACATCTGATAGAATTCAGGAGGGTAATTAACTGAAGGATAGCATGCAGTGTTGAAGTGAGCTGTGTCTGGCTCAAATCAGGAGTAGAGAACAGAGTTTTTGTTCATTCCTTTTGTGAACTTCAAGATCAGCAGTGTAAAAACTGTTTAAAAGAGAGGTAGTTCAGTGTGATGGATTAAGCTAAGAGATAAGTATGATCTTAAAATGATAAACTACCTCAAGAAAGTTATTTTTGCCCCATTAATAATGAAAGTAAACAAAGAGCTTTCCAACATTTTTTTGTTTGTAATAGCCTCTCTTTATTTTTTTTTTCAAACTTGGGGCTTTTCCCCATTATTCTTACTAGCTTTCTTTGAGTTAAAGTATGGCACTATAAAAAGGAATGAAATCATCTGTTCATTAACTTTCTACTCAGTAAACTTTTTATTTTTATTTTCTTCACATACAACTCTCATAATTTTTCTAGTCGCCATTCTTCTCATCTATTTGCACATTCCTTAGTTTGCATGTCAGTCCCAAATGCCTCAACTCATCATTTAAATTAGTTCTGTTTTTACAACAGCTCACAAACGGGTTTACAGCTGAAACTCTTCCTCTAATCTAGCTCTTCTTGCTGCATGTACCATTTCTTTATTGACCTTAGCTTTGGAGAGCTTTAAAAATAATACATATCAGCAAGGGTTGCATGCTTTCTAATCATATGTTTTCTCCTGCTAATCATTCAGTTACCTGATTAGAAACAGATGCAACCTATTTGAAATGTGAACTTACGAGTGAACTGCTCATAATGGTTGCATATTTTTTAGATATTCTGTGTCTGTGTTGTGAAATGCCCTAGAAGATTTTCAATGGTAAGCATTTAGATGATATTTTATAGCTATAAGGTTTTTTTCCCTTCCAAGTGACCCATTCCCACCAAGACAAACTGACAAACAAAACAGGTAACAACAAAGATTCAACCAACATCAAAAGCCAGAATGTTTATAAGCAATCTGCAAAAAAGAGTACTAGAACTGTGATAGTACAAATTTTAAAACAGACAAATTCCCTGCTCTCAAAGAATTTATGACATATTGGAAAAAGTAAACACATAAATGACCATTTATAACCCAAAGCATAAATATGACACTTTAATTAAAATACACACAATGTGGTATGAAAAAGGGACAAAAAAAAAAAAGGACAGAAAAAAATACTTCTATCTATGGAGGATCAGGGAGGGCTTGATGGAAATTTTAGAGTTTTTGTTGGATCTTGATAAAGAAGTAGGGTTTCAATGGGCAGAGATGCAGCAAAATTCTAGGCTGGAGCCAAGGATCAACAGCAACCTTCAAAAATGCTTACAAGTCATGCCAATTGGATCACCCACAATTTTACTGATAAGAGGTTAAATTAATGATCTGAAATAGGTTATATTATATTGAAGTGATTCATATCAATAGCACAATGCTAATCAAAGGGACTTAAACTAAGCCATGTAGCAAACTATAGAACTCCAAATATAAATATACTCAAATATTTGTTTAATCAGACTGCCAACTCAACTGAAATTTTCTTTAAAAAAAAAAAAAAAAGAGCCAAGTGAAAATCTTCAAATTAGAATTGAATCTATGTGGGTGGGTTTTTTAAATTATTATCATGGACTTGATTTTTTTTTAGAGAAGCTTTAGGTCCATAGCAAAATGAAGGGTAAGGAACAGAGATTTTCCATCTATCCCCTGCCCTCATATTTCCATAGCTGCCCCTATTGTCAATGTCTCTCACCAGTGGTACATTTGTTACAATTGTTGAACCTACCCTGACACATCATAATCACCCAAAGTCCGTAGTTTACATAATGGGTGACTTTTTCTTAACTTTTATAAATACAACAAAATAGGGGCAATCAGCATGTCCTCCAAATCAAATCTGAGCTAAACTAATATTCATTATGCCTGGTTAATATTTGTGGTTATCAATGAAATACCAATTAAGTCACCAAAATCTGGACCACAAATTTTAAGTTTTAATAAACAGAAGCATTTACAACAACTATTGGATGATTTAGAGAGTTCTTCAGAGAAAAATTCTCAAGGACCAAACAAGGGCACAGAGTCCCTAAGCTTGGGGATGTAAGGTTCCTAAATCCTGGTTCAGGATTTAAATTACATTCTTTCCTTTGGCCATGGTTGGTTCAGACAATTCAGAGTAGATACAGAAGTAGGTGGGGGGATATTCTGGCTGAGAACTAGTTAGTAACAATGATAACCAAACACCTCAAAATTTGCTGCTTCTTAATAAATAGATGCTTATCAAGTGACTGCTGAGTTCATCCCAATATGCGCTCTTTGTACACACGGCCCTTTCAGTAACCATAAGAAGCAGAGAGGCAGGATCTGTCAACTAAATGGCCCTTTTTCCATTGCTTTGATCCACCACCAATTCTATTTAGTCATCTCTGCTCCGAAAACCAAATTCCTTCATAACTCTCAGGGCACACGATGGCTTGTTTTGGCACTAACTCTGTAGAGCTAAAACTCTGGGCTACAGAAGCAGAAAGATTTAAGAGCCTCTCACCTCACAAACTTGAGTCTCAGGTTGGGGCAGTGACAACCTGTCAGAATCTCGTTTGTGGCACCCAAGCAAACCAAGCACATGGACAGCGGAAATGGCTAGAAAAATCCTCAGACCCTGGTGCTCTTGGTAATTAATTCCATTGATTATTTTGGTATTTAAATACTGAGACAGACCCTGGTGCCAGCCTAAAATACAAGTCAACTCACATTTCCCTTGGCCTTTTAGAAAATGCAGATGTGCCCAAATCCTAAAAAAAGGCTGAGTTTAAAAAAAAGAGAAAAGAGAAAAGGAAGGGAGGAAGGAGGAAAGGAAGGAAGAAAGGAAAAAATAAAGGAAGGAAGGAAAGAGAAAGGAACAGGGGGTAAAAGTATTCCAAACAAATGAAATGTTGATCTGCCTTTTATTAATTTCATTTTTTATCTTCTTGTGTACAGACATTTGACAGCTGTGACATTCATGGGCAATGCATTTGAAAAAGAAGACATAAATATTCAGAGACATATTAGAATGCTGTTCAATGTAAGCACCTGTCTACTTAGTGTTGACAGAAAATCATTTACTTTGCTTTATGCATGTTCCCTCCAGAGACCACAGAGGTCCTATTTTATTTAAAGAGCTGGTCCCAATATCAGTGCTTGTTCTTGAAACTGCAGTATATACAGCTAATTATATTTATTGAGGAAACAATTTTGTTTTATATTTTCAATAATACTTAAATAATTTTGTCAATCTTGACCTCAGAAACGATTTCCCCAAGGATTCAGTTAACGAGAGACTTCATATGAGACCCGATACCAATGTCCTTACACTACACTGTTTCCATTATCACCTAGGGAAATTTTTCAAGTACAACTTTCATAGATGAGAAGCATATACAAGATGAAACTGTAAGATCTCTGTGGGTCTTGTGGAAAATATCACAGTCCGTGAAATATATGCCAGTATCTGTACATATGTATGTATTATTTATTATGCTTTGATTTGTATAATCTTAAACAATATTAGTATTGCACAAATTAATGCATTCTCAAAAGCCATAGAAATCATGACTTTTTAATCAGATATATCAAATTTGGTAAATCTTTTGTTTCTTTTCTACTCTGCCCAAATCAGAGAAGCAATCAGGTAACTTGACTGAAACAGGTGGCCATGTACAGAGGAAAGCAAAATAAAAAAGGAAGGAAAGAAAAGAAAGAGAGAGAGAAAGTAAAGAGCAAGCAACCTTTATGAAGATGCTGAGGTTGCTGTGGGACCTCAGAAGGCGATCTCGATGTGTATTCATGAAGCCTTCTGACTTGTTCCCAAGTGATTAAAACAGATAGGCTTAAGTTAAATTATTCACCCAACGTATAATTTCCCTTCCTGTATTTGGTAAAACACCTATCTGGAAGGTGTCTGATTTGCAACGGGTTAACGGGACCAACTGAGGAGCCTCCTTTAGCTGAGTCTCAGGTCAGAATTACAAATGTACCATATTATCAGAGATATAATGAAACACAGACCTAAGTGAACAAAGCCTAATTTTTTGGCCATGACATTTCTCTCCATTTTAGTTTTACCTGACATGAGTGTGTAATGATGTTAGCGGGGCCTGATGGGGTGGGGGTGGGGGCGGGGGAGTAGGCGGCGGAGGCGGAGGCGGAGGCGGAGGCGGAGGCCTGGGGGGAGGCAGCCAGAACGGGCGAGACCTCAGAGCTCAAGCTTTCCAAAACCTTACAATGCTGCCACCTACAGGTCGAAACTTCCAAGGCGGATACCGTCAATATTGTGTTTTCCTACCCTCAACAATGAAAAACTTACAAAATCTCGGGTGGAAGGCCAGAGCCCAAAACTCAAGATCCTGCAAAGAGTTAAATGGCCAGGTGATACGAACAGAACAGGCCCTTTGGCTTAGCTAGTTCAGTGCCGTTACATAATTTAATTAGGATCATCACACGGCAACCGAAGCTGTCTGGAGGAATTATGAGCCACAAGTTCAGATCACATGTGAATCCTTTTGCTCAATTAAAGCTAAGCAATTTTTAAGGTTTTTTTCCCCCTCTTTGCAGTATATGCAAAGAGCAGTGAAGCGTGGCCTGCATATTTTTCACATTAAAATTATTACATAAAGCCTGTAGCATTTGAAATACTTACGGAAATCAAAATGTTACACTCTGACCTTGGGCGTTTAAACTTGGTCATTTTTAAAGCTATTGTTGCCATGCTCTCCTTTGTTCTAAGAAAATTACTGTGGTTAGTTATAATAGCTGAATGAGTAATTACTGGGGGAAGAAAAGAAATATGTAATAGTGCTGAAATGACTCAAGCCTACATACTACTAAACAGCTTTAATTCTGTTTTTGAAGTCACAGCATCCAGGCAAAAGGCATATTCCTATTTCTCTCTTCCCTACTGTGCCCATCAATAAAAATGACCATTTCCCTTCTCAGTGTACTATCCCATCTAATTGTCTTTATGTCAAGAAAAACTCTGATAACCCGAAGAGGGAAAAACTTGTGGAAGAGTCTGATTCTAGTTTGATCCATGTTTTATGATGCAAGCACATGTAGAAGGAAGCATATTGGACCAACGTTCATTATCAAGCATTTTTCCTTAAACTTTAAAATTTCCTTCAGGCTTTTAGCTTCATTTCTCACTGATTGTATCAGCAAACAGGAAAGATGGGCAGTACTTTCTTGTCGGAACTGTGCTTTAAATGTATATAAACAGATAGAAAAATTATAATTTTAGTACTTTAAAAGATAGGTTGGGATTATATTTGTTAAGCTACCTCAGATTTTCCAACGGAAGTTTGAAGTTAACTTTTAAATGTTTAGTTGGAGGGATAAATACTAGCCGTAATAAAAGATCATGCTAATATAAGTGACAAAATAGGAATATGCAAAGAAATAATTCAACATTAGGAAGAACCTTACATTCAGTTGGGGATCTTGGCAACTTGGAGTAGTTTTATTTATTATTTATTTATTTATTTATTTATTTGCTTATTTATTTTAAAAATCCCCAGTATTTCAGGATGTATTGCTTAAGACAACTGAAACTAGAACAGACAACAAAACTTCCAGTGAGTGCTGTGGGAAATTCTTCACTAACTCACAGATCAAAGAGAATAAGACAAAAATCGTTTTTCAGTATTACAGCCTACTTATTATTTGCAATAGAAAAAAAAAAGTCTGGATTTTAAGGGTGCACACAAATACTGTATCTGAGTCACATGGTGTTTATTAGTTTCTGAGATGAGAGGTACACAAAATGCAAAAATGAGGCAATTTTTATATCAAAGAATCTGAAAAGGTTAATTCTTCCTACTTGTGCAACCAGATATTTGTAGGATTAACAACTCCTTTAAACACTAGTTGGATTTAGCTATAATAAGAATATAAATACAATAAGACATTCCTAAGGGGAATACAATTTTTAAAAAATTTCCATATTTGCTACAATAAATGTTATGCCTAGAAATTTTATAGCTAACAGAAACACAGAAAATACTATACCCAGAGCTAGAAAATTGTTCCAGTACAAAGCAAGTCTGATATATTACCTCCCAAATACACAGCATATCCCTGGTAAAGTTGTAAATTATAGTTGCAAATGAGGCCACAAACAAAATTTTGCTCAAGGCATGAATCATAAATTCAAACAATAATCATCTCCTACGTGAGGCACAACTACTTTGTTTACTTCTTAGACACTGTTTCCTAAACATGAAGATGAAAGTAGGTCAAGGAAATTTAGCATCTTTTTCTCATGAAGCATGCTCTGATATTGGGTGCACTGTCTTATTTACAATTGCACAAACCTTTTAAATATTAAAAATCTGTGTTTTCACAGTGCTAGGTCCTTAAGCATATTGATATTTTATCTCATCATGACACCATATCATCAAAACTATAGATGTTTACCAAGGAAAAAGAAAGGATTCTTTTTTTAAAAATAAACTTATTTTTTATTGGTGTTCAATTTGCCAACATACAGAATAACACCCAGTGCTCATCCCGTCAAGTGCCCCCCTCAGTGCCCGTCACCCACTCACCCCCACCCCCGCCCTCCTCCCCTTCCACCACCCCTAGTTCGTTTCCCAGAGTTAGGAGTAAAAGAAAGGATTCTTAATTGTAACTTGCTATGTGGAATTCTGATGTTTTTCTTTTCTTTTTTTTTTTTTTTTCTTCTTAAGATTTTACTTATTTATTTGACACAGAGGGAGAGAGCACAAGTAGGGGAGCTGCAGAGGGAAAGGGACTGAGAGGGAGAAGCAGACTCCCCGCCGAGCAGGGAGCTCGACTAGGGCTCCACCGGATTGTAGGACTCTGGGATCATTACCTGAGCCAAAGGCAGATGCTTAACCCGCTGAGCCACCCAGGTGCCCCCGGATACGTTTTTTATATTAAAAATAAAAGGATAATTAGCTGATGTTTAATGGTACTTTTAATCTACTTAGTAGACATAATTGTTTGCTACTGTTTGTACATATGTAAGGAGTCGACTGTTTTTTCTTTTATTTCTCGTCTTATATTTTAGAATTTCTAAAAGCCTAATACCATGAAGACCTTTTTTAAGGATGAAGCTTAAGAAAGCTGGCCTTTGGGCAGCCTGGGTGGCTCAGCGGTTTAGCGCCGCCTTCAGCCCAGGCTGTGATCCCGGAGACGTGGGTCGAGTCCCCTGTCGGGCTCCCTGCATGGAGCCTGCTTCTCCCTCTGCCTGTCTCTTGCTCTCTCTCTCTCTGTGTCTCTCATGAATAAATAAATAAATAAATAAATAAATAAATAAATAAATAAATAAATCTTTAAGGAAAAAAAAGCTGGCCTTTAATCAAATCCATTCAAATCATAGAAAGAATCATAAAGTTAATCACTTTAGCCAGTTCTAAGAATTATCTTGGAAGAATATACAACTGTAAAATATTGTTTGGAAAGCAGATTTTGAATATTAACATAACAACTTCTATTTACAGACAATAAGAATAATAAGCAGCATGCTTACTGCTCTATAAGGTCCTTAGATGTCACAAACTTCCTGTTTTTTCAGCAATGAATATCGATAATAATAACAGTAATAATGGTCACATTGATTAATTGCTTGTAAGAAATTCAGAACCATGCTATGCATTTTATATGAATTATCACATTTAATTCTAACAGCAACTCTTTAAAACAGAGATGATTTTTTTTTTTATCTGATGTACAGATTACAGAACTGAGACTTAGAGAGGAAAATAAAGCACCTGGTCCACGTCACCCTGAGGTAGGCACTGGCATTCACAGGTAAAGAACAGTCTATTTCCTGAAGAAACCAGTAATCTATTCATCAAAACTTTCTGTCAGTGTATAAACCAAGGGGGACACATCAAATTTGATTTATTTTAAATCTACTCAATTGAAATCAGACAAGTTTGGGGTACTTACACAGAAGTAATAAGCTAGCACAATAATCTACATAATCCAATCATCAAAAAGTACCTATTGAATACCTAGTGTGTACCATCTCTACTACGAGGTATTTGAATTTAGTAGTGAGCCAGATAAAGGGTTCTCTGCCCATAAGGAGACTTTACAGTAGTAAGAAGGTCAAATAATTACTTAAATCTCAAAATAATTAAAAATTAAACCGAATAGAGAATAATGGAATTTAGGCAGGAGGTCAGAAGATATCTCTAAATAGAGTACACTGAAGCTGGGACTTGAAGAATGAGGATTCATCAAGCGGATACATGGGAAGGGTATCCCATGCAAAGGGCCTAAGCCTAGAAAATCTTACCTCACAACCAATCAATCAGCAAGTCCTGTTAGTTTGGACACATTATCCTGAATGTATCTGCCTTTTTCTATTCATCATATTAGTCCAGATTATAATCATCTCTTGCTTAAACCACTGCCATAGCTTCCTAACTGAGCTGCCTGCTTCTCCTTGGCCTCCTTCAATTCCATTCTCCTCACGGGAGCCAGAGCAGTCTTTTAAAAATATAAAAGAGTTCACATCACTAACATGCATAAAATCCTTCAATAGCTTCCCTTTGCACTTCTTCCCTTCTGATAGCCATATGATGCATTTCATCTTGTCTTTTAGATTTTCACTTCAATGCACCTTCAAAATGAGGCCTTCCTTCAGGGCTCAATCTAAGATGGGACCCAGTCACTCTGACACATCATATTTATTCTTTTGAACTTTCTGTTTATGGCACATCTTCATCTCCTGAAACATACACTATTTGTCTATCCTAGACACTATCCCAACCAAGTGTCTCACTTAGTACCCAGCATATAGCAGATACTCAATTAAATAGAAAGGGTTAGAGAAGTATGCAGAGGTCAAGTCATCCATAGACCTTCCATCCACAGTGAGGAGTTGGGATTTTTATTCCAAATGTAATGGGAAGCTTTTGGGGAAATCTAACCAAGGGGGCAAAAATCATGCTGGCTATTGTTGTATGAAGAATACAACTGAAGAAAAATAATAATAGAAGTAAGAAGATGAATTAGGAACCAATTCAGAAATCTGAAAGACATGGTTTTGTATTGGACTAGAATGGCAGTATTAGAGATGGAGGAAAAGTGGATGATTTTTGTGATATAATTTCAACTTGCTGATGGATTGAATCTGGAGAGAAAGGAAAGTAAGAAATTAAGAACCATTCATATATATATGAAAAATATATATACATTCATATATATATTTATTATATATGAGATGGCAGGAAAGGAGAAGTTAAAGGAAGATAGATCTGGAGGTAGGATCATGAATTCAAACTGGATGCATTCAATCATCCTGAGCCAGACCTAATTTTCTGGCAACACATTTGGGTTTGCTTCAGGTCTGGTATTCCTCCTCAAAAGGCCAGTTTAAGGAAAGAAACAACTACATCTATTAACAGAAACAAACATCTTTTTAGCAGATATCCTGGCTTGATTAGACGGCAGCACCATAAGATACAAATAACAGCTCATGAAGGAGGATGAACATTCAGCTCTTCATTTTTTTAGACCAGTTTTCTGAACATGCCGAAAACAATTTTCTCAAATAATTCCAAGCCCTAAATATACTATACAGAAGAACTCATGGATCAGTAAGGCTTTCTGCTGCATTTAATTGAAAGATGATGCTATAGGATTTTACTCTTTGATTCCCACTTTACAATCCCTCCATGCCAACTGTAGCAACAGGGACATGTGGGACAGGAAGGAGCATCAGAGGTAACATGATACCATCAGCAGTGTGTTAGTCCCCGTTACTGAAGGAGGCCTGAGGATATGAACCGTGGTAGAAAGACTAGAGAAGGAAGACTGTGCAGAAGTCCAAGAATGATAGTGCCTGTGCAAGGAGCAGTGGCTTAAGGATAATGGAAACTGGAGAAAGGAGCATAGCAGGAGAATGGAAAGGACTTTGGGTGTCTTCCAGTTCTAAGATGAAATGCTGTCTTCCAGGCTTCCTAGTTGACTTGAAGATGGATATTCCAGTAGATACCAAATTATTAAAAATTAAAAATCACTTTTCAGTGATATTTTATCTTTGTGACAAAGGCAGCCATTACATTCCTCTTCATTCTCCTATTGATATTGTTTATGAAACAAGAGTGTTCAGGACTCTGATGTAATTCTAAATGTGTTAACATCTAGTAAACACAGATTTAGAATGCATGGCAAAGATTAAGAATGCAACCAAAAGTAGGTAAATGACAACAAAGACATTACTTTGGATGTTAAATTCCTCTTAACATCCTTGCAGAAAAAAATAAAACAACCATTGGTTGATAACTTCTAAGGAAAAAAAAGAGAATGATAGTCAATATTCTACTTGACAGAGATGATTATGAGAACTGAATGATTAATATTTCCAATTATGATTTTAATGTTGTAAAATAGAAGGGGAGAGTACCAAAATTAATATGATTTTTGTGAACATAAATTTCAATAATAACCTTAATACATAACCAAATAAAACATGGACAAAGAAAAAGCATGCATTAATGTAAGATCAACAAAATAAACTGGAAATTTCATTTACAACATTCCTATATTTTAAATTAAGAAATGTGTGCCAGGGATATCCACTTCCTGATGGGGATGCTTTGAAGTGCCTGAGTCCGGCCATAAAGCATAAGGACAGGAGCTGCCCTTCCTCTATTTTGCTGGATCCAATGTCCCACTAGGGATCCTAGGTCTCCTGGGACCAGGCAAGCATATACTCAACTCCCAAATGATAATACTGATTCCCTTGTGGTAATGACTTGACAATATGCTGGTAGGATGCATCCCCCTTGGCCTCTATTTTGAGACAGGTTTAATTCACTGGTCTATGAAGCTCCTGAGTACTTGAGTATTGAGCCTCATAGCATCTTTTGGCCACAGGCTGCCCAGGGGATAACTTTCAGGGATGGGGTAACAAGTGCCCAAATGCTCTTGCCCCCATTCTCCTCATCTTTTTTTTTTTTTTTTTTTTTTTTGAGTTTCCCTTCTTTATCTTTTGTCCTTCATCCTGTTTCTTTTCTCCCAATGGGACTAAATATCGCATCAGAAAAAAACTGTCAGCAAGGACCCCAGCCTGCAGCAACATGTAATTTATTTACCTTCTTTGAGGAGGAACGAGCCAAATCTTCAATCTGCAACCTCTTTTCACAGGGAGGTTTTGTTTTTAATCCTTGTAACTAGAAAACAAATTGTAAACATATACCCAGAAGATGATGTGTTTCCATACCTGATATGAACACTGGCATTTAAACAAGTCCTCTGGATCAAGTGGCTTCCTAAATCTTTAGATTCTACTCCTTTCTCCTCTATAAAATGGACCAAAAATGACTCCCTTGATGACACTGATGCTTTGAAGCATCCAGAGATCCTCAAAAAGATATCTTGCCAACCTAGAGCAAAGTACTATTTTAACCTGAATCAAATTTCATGCAGCAAAATTAGTAAATAGAGCAATCCAGAATATAGGGTTAGCGTCCTTACACTACTCCAAGAAAGGAGACACAATTCCTAAAAATGTATGTCCTCCCAAAAATAAAATGAAGTTGTTCTTATTCCCCCACTTCAGGTAAATATATATTTACTCGTAGTTAAACCATCCAGGCATATAATAAGGCTGAAAATGGTGATAAACCTGTGTAATTGAATAAAAGCCAGCATGATTAGAAAGCCTGCTATGCCCTCCTAATAGAAGTGATGCCATCTACCCAGTAGAATTTACTTGTAAAGCTATTGTCATAACCTGTTAGGCTAAAGTAAACTACTTTTTTTTTTTTTTTTGTCTTTCTCTGACTTTATTTATTTATTTATTTATTTATTTATTATTTTTTACAAATTTATTTTTTATTGGTGTTCAATTTGCCAACATATAGAATAACACCCAGTGCTCATCCCATCAAGTGACCCCTCAGTACCCATCACCCAGTCACCCCCACCCCCCGCCCTCCTCCCCTTCCACCACCCCTAGTTCATTTCCCAGAGTTAGGAGTTTTTATGTTCTGTCTCCCTTTCTGATATTTCCCAGTCATTTTTTCTCCTTTCCCCTTTATTCCTTTTCACTATTTTTTATATTCCCCAAATGAATGAGACCATATAATGTTTGTCCTTCTCCGATTGACTTATTTCACTCAGCATAATACCCTCAGCAAAGAAACAAACAATCCAATCATGAAATGGGCAAAGGACATGAACAGAAATCTCACAGAGGAAGACATAGACATGGCCAACAAGCACATGAGAAAATGCTCTGCATCACTTGCCATCAGGGAAATACAAATCAAAACCACAATGAGATACCACCTCACACCAGTGAGAATGGGGAAAATTAACAAGACAGGAAACCACAAATGTTGGAGAGGATGCGGAGAAAGGGGAACCCTCCTGCACTGTTGGTGGGAATGTGAACTGGTGCAGCCACTCTGGAAAACTGTGTGGAGGTTCCTTGAAGAGTTAAAAATAGACCTGCCCTACGACCCAGCAATTGCACTGCTGGGGATTTACCCCAAAAATACAGATGCAATGAAATGCTGGGACACCTGCACCCCAATGTTTATAGCAGCAATGTCCACAATAGCCAAACTGTGGAAGGAGCCTCGGTGTCCATCGAAAGATGAATGGATAAAGAAGATGTGGTTTATGTATACAATGGAATATTACTCAACCATTAGAAATGACAAATACCCACCATTTGCTTCGACATGGAAGTAAACTATTTTGTACTATACTTTGCTATAATTTAGGCCCTGTTCATAGTAAATGTGGTACTCTACAGGTTTTGAAAATTTGCACTAAATTCACATTTCAAGACATACTGAGAATTCATCCTCCAAGCTTCAGTCTGGGGCAAGTATTTTATAAGCTAGTTGTAAACCCTAAATATGAAGGGTAGTGATGAAAAGTGCAAGCCCCCCATGATAATAATACATTCAATAAAACTTTTTTTTCTAGTTTTACCAAACTACACACGAAAATGTAAGCACATAAATTCATACCATGTGTAAATAGAAGAATAAAAACTAGCAAGAAAAGAGCATCAGAAGCTCTAGCAGTATGGCCATTCTTTCCCTCAGTGTCTCATTTGTAAAATAGTAATAGTACTCACACAGTTCACAAGACTGCTTCACAGTCTGCTAAAAAAAAAAGGAGTAGCAAACATTAGCAAAGCTAGGTGGCACATGTTAATGAAATTATGGGAAACAGAGACATAGTGCTTAATAGTTCACATACCTGCATACTGCTAGTCAAATAGATAAGAGGGATTTCATACACTTTGTGTTTGACTGCTCAGCACTTTAGGGGTCGGAAAACCGTGGGATTCGTATTCACAATGTAGCAAAATCCATCGGGCTGCCTGAAAGATCAGCTTCTGGACTCAAGAGAAAATGCTGACATAGACAAAATATGATTCTAGCAACCTCAGATTTTTCTTTTTAGATTTTTTAAGTCCACCAATAGCAAGTTCATGTGTTGCTCCTCCTCTTTCTGTTTTCTACTACACTATGTAGAAGGACCATGCCTACAAGTATGAACTGGCTGGCAAAGCTACATAGATATTTATATTAAAGGTTTGCATAATTAACATGCATCTATAAAGACAATCTTTTGTGTCCCTGGACCACTTTCAAGATAATAGTCTTACACAAAACAAGCCAACAGACATGATAAAAAGAATGAGACAATCACCAAACAAATAAGTACTGACCGGCTGACCAAGAAAAGAGAAGTAGAGAGAAGGCCATGAAAGAACTAGAAGAAACATTATAACCTACTTAAATCTTTGCTAAAGTCTTGGGGGCAAGGTACCATTGCTTCAAAAAAAAAAAAAAAAACTTTAAAAAGTATAAAACATTCCTCTTGTTCTGGAGAAATACAAAAACACATTGGGAAAAGAGAGACAGTATGGGAACAAAATAAATTTGAAATGTTCTAAAGCAATAAAATCAAAAATGAAAAAACAGTAAACAGTTAATTCTTGTAATGTTATAGCAAAATTAAAAGAGCAATTATTTGGACTCATGAGGACAAGAGTTCCATGACTCAGTGGCCAAATGACCTTGGGTAAGTTCTTAAATTTATTGACTCTTAATTTCTTCACATTTTCTTCATAAAATGAGGACCAACACCTGTGCAATCTTTGTGCAATCTTTAGCACAAATGTTCATTACATGCAGTAGGTTAATTATTAAAATCCAAAATGAAGTCGAGTGAAAATCTCACCATGAAAATCTGTGAATACTATGTCATGTCTAAATTCTAATACTTTACCTAATAGTTTGTATATCCTATAGCTCATAGAACTCAGGAAATTCTTTTGCTTTTGTTTTTGGTTTTGGTTTTTTTAGAACTCAGAAAATTCAAAGCTGATGTCTAGACAGAAAGATCTTAAGACACTGGAAATGAGGAACTGAAAAATAACCTATAAAGTTGAGGAAATTAAAGTATAAGACAATTAGTTATTTATCCAGACTTCTAAAATATTTCTATATGTTTAGAAGTATTTTAACCAAGAGTCCATTAAAAGTCTTGAAAACCCAGAGTAACAGTGGAGACTTTATCTATAGGAGTAATTCTAAGGCAAGGCTTGACAGTCTGCCTTGTACTGCATTAACCATGATTATCAAACACCTATATGCCTTCCTATATGCTGGATATTACTAAGTGCTCCAAAGATTTTGCATTTAACCCAAATCATATTTTTTTTTCCTATCCCTTTCCAATTTAACTCATCTCTACACCTTGTAACAGGCTGAGGTCTGGAGGCCTGGCTCATACAAGGACTTACAACTGCTGGTCCTGTAGAGTCTCTAGGGTTTCTGCAGTAGCAACATTACATTTTCATTCTGAAACTTCCCAACCAGATGATGTCACTTCATACACTGTAGACCTTCTGAGTCTTGCAAATGCATAGCATCAGATCCACAAGAGCCTGTTCTTATTAGTTCCCCTTAACTTTCCTTGTGCTAACCTGCTTGCTAGGACAAAGATTCCCCTTACTTTGCCTTATGACCCATTTCTATAGGATTTTCCTTTGGCAGCAAGATTTCCAGGGGAATCTAAGTATTGAATCCCTGGGTGCTTTTAGTTGCACCTGTTTTATTCTTTACAGAGTCATTAGAATTTGGCTGAGAGGACTGAACAGTGGGTAAACATTGAGTTTGTAAAAGAGCAGCTCAGCATGGCATTTTTTCCCCCAAAGTGCAATGGAGTGCATCCTATGGCAGAAAATTTAGCCACAACCAACCACCTTTTAGTTTATAATTTGGAGCTCTCTCACTATCTGTTTCTAGGATTTCTCCCTTTAGTCTTGATGTTTGAGGCAAATTCTGCATAATAAATGGGAGGAGCTGGGGTAGGAGAAACTGGGGAGAAAGTGTCAAGATACCTCTACCAGGAAATAAAACGATCCTATGCAGTCTACATTGAATACAGATGTACACAAGACAGCAACTCTGTCCTGTAAAGTTGCCAAGAATACACCAGCTACATATGGCCTCATACTAGGCTGGAGAACCATGATAAGATAATCTGATAAACAATTCCTTTATAATTAGAAGCAGAGCTATAAATTGTGCTATTGTCCTGGATCTGCCTGATACCTTAGCAGTTAATGAGTACCCACTATCAGCCGGGAACTGGACTAGGGAATGGAACTTTGTTTCTCTTACTGCTCTTTTCTTTACCCACAACCATGGGTCAGGGCCTTATTCCCAGCTGGATTCTTAAAATCACTTAATAATAGAATAGTCCCATACCAAACCAACTTTCACATCATACTGGGATTACTTTACCTCTAAATATAGTGTTGACCATTTCACTTATCTGATCAAAAATCTTTAGTAGCTCTCCACTGTGTACCCAGTTAAGTACAAAATGGTTCTTTTCTGCTTCTATTTCCCTCTGTTTTCTCTAGTCAGGCTTCTGGACAAATCCCACAAAGTCAGCAATTCTCTAGAGTCTCCAAGATAAGCAAGTGTGAAACAGCCAGGATGTTAAGACATTCTGGGAGTTTCCCTATTGAAAAGAAAGTTGGTGATGACCAACAACTTACGAAGGAATGGATCCATGATGAAAAGCCAGGAAGGAGAAGTTACACACTTCATACACATCACTCAACCAGATAGTTTTCACTGGCAGCCATTCTCAAAAAAAGAGAGCACTAAGCCCATGAGAGGCTAGTGATCTCAGACGTTTGCATATGAAGAAGTGGTGGCGACCACTTTCAATTACACCCAGTTTTCCTTCTCTCTCTCTTCCACCAACCTGAAGACTGACTATACAAGCCATTAATTTCTCATCCTTGACTTGGAGAATATTCCTTTCTTTTTAAAACACCTCCATATTGTATACAAAGATGCTTGTTACATCAAATATTGTCACTCCACTCTGACTAGCATTCTGTATGTTTGTGTGCCTTAAAAGTGGAAGAATATTGAACTCCTAGAAGGTGGAGGTTTGAGCAAGTCAGATGTGGACTGAGTGTGTATGGGTGATGTGTATGACACAATCACCAACACCTTCCTGCTGACATGAGGAACAGGACAATTATGTGTGCAATCCCCACTTCTATTCAACACTATGTTGGAGTTCCTGGCTAGTGCAAAAAGGCAAAAACAAAGAAACAAAGAGTTTATAAGAACTGAGAGCTCTTTATTCATATAGGACATGACTATGGTTGAATAATTGATATATACACTTTTAGAAATAATATATTCAGCAAGGTCACTGGATACAAGATACAAGAGTGATATACAAAAAATAATTCTGTATCAGACTCATATCTAGAATGAATAAGCAACTTCTATAAATCCATTTTTATTTTTTTAAAAAAGATTTTATTTATTTATTCACGAGAGACACAGAGAGAGAGAGGCAGAGACACAGGCAGAGGGAGAAGCAGGCTCCGTGCAGGGAGCCTGATGTGGGACTCGATCCCTGGACTCCAGGATCACGCCTTGGGCTGAAGGCAGGCGCTAAACCGCTGAGCCACCCAGGGATCCCTATAAATCCATTTTTAAAAGATATATTACCCAATAGAAAACAGGAAAAAGTTTGAATAGGTGCCTCACAAGAGGTATTCAAATAGAAAATAATCATATGAAAAGGAGTTCATCCTCAGTAGTCATCAGGGAAATGCAAAGGAAAACCATAATTTACCACTACATACTCACCTAAAATTGCTAAAATTAGAAAGCTTGACAATACCAAATTTGACAAAGATGTGGAACAACAGCTGGAGCTCTCATACACTGCAAGTGGGAGTGTAAATGGGTACAATTGCTTTGGGAAACTGGTTAGCCTCATCTACTAAAGGTGAGCATATACAAACCCTAAGATCCAGAAATGCCATCCAAAAGAAATACATAAATATATGCACAATACATGGACAGGTAGTTTCTGAAAAAGTTATACATAGAATTACTATATGACCTAATAATTTCACTCCAAGAGAAATGAAAACATATGCCCACACAGAAATGTGTTTGCAAATATTTATAGCAGCATTATTCAAAAGGTAGAAATAGCCAAAAGGTAGAAACAACCCAAATGCCTTTGGATGAATGGAAGAACAAACTGAAGTATATCAATATAGTGATATATTATTCAAGTATGAGAAGAAACAAAGTACTGACATGTGTCTTAATGTGGATAAAACTTGAACATGTTATTCTCAGTGACAGAAGCAAGAGACAAAGGTCACATATTGTTTGATTCCTTTTATATAATATATCCAGATAGGCAAATCCATAAAGACAGAAAATAAATTGGTAGTTATCATGAAATGGGGGAGAGGATATGAGTACATTAATTACACTGAAGTGTACATTTTAAAATGGTTAATTGTATGTTATATGAATTTCACCTTAATTTTTTAAAGACATATAAAATGGCTCTTTTCTGGCCTCTCTTTCATGTTCTCTGGAAACCTCATTCTTATTCTAAACAAGCAGTCATCACTTTGCACAGTACTGGCATGAATTTCAGTTATCATAGTTAAGTTAAATCATACCAGGCTCCGAACAAAATGACCCAAATTTCAGTTACCACAGCATAATAATTATTAGTAATTGCATAAATTAGAAACTTCACACCTAGCTCTTTGGTGTATGTATATACATACATACATATATATATATATATATATATATATATATAGAGAGAGAGAGAGAGAGAGAGAGAGAGAGAGAGAGATGCATCATGATCAGTGACTAATTACATCACTTCTCTCAAAGCCAGCCAGTGACTGGCCACTGCACCTCTATTACTCAGTCTACACATAAACAGTAAAGAATACAGTTGTGTTGTTTCCCAGTGATAAATCCACATGACACTTTACAAAAATGGATAATTGAAAGAGGGAATTGGACTCTTTTAATAGAAATCAAAATTTTAACAGAGATAAAAATTCAGCAAGGAAATAGAATATGAAATATCAAAACTGAAACTCTCATCCAAAGTAGAGTATACAGAAGAAACAGCTGACCACAGGATTGTTGACAGAGCTACCATTTGAGAGACTCAGAATGTACAGTCTGAAGAACTTACTGAAGGTGAACTTATCAACATAAATGAGGAAAGAGGTTTTGACAAAAAGGATGAAGATGTCCCAGAGGAAGAGTTGCTGGCAAACGACTTCAATATTAAAGGAGCTCTCAGAGATATTTTGCGACATTGAAAGCATGAAGGATAAAATTTTGGAAGCTAATCAAAACTTAGAAAGGGGTATGACAATATGCCAATGCATAGAAAAATGTTCACTCCTCATCATAAATTATAAGCAAGATGACAAGTTATTAAAACCACTCTTGATAGGTATTTTACAAAAACAATAATATATTTTAATTCTCAATGTTTCTCATGTTTTTATTGCAGTGTATAAAATACCTTTACTGCTTTAATTTCCTTATGTATTTCTAACCAACAGTTTTTCTTCTTTTAACAGAATTCTTTTAAAGTTGCTGAACAACTAGAATTCTTCCCAATGACTATTAAAAATGCTTTGTGTGGTTTCAGCTTGCATAGCCATTTTTATGATCCCACACTTCTATGCAAAACTAAAACAGCCTGTACTCTACTCTTTATATTCCATATTCTAGTCAAATACTCACTATTACCACTAATTTAAAATATTTGCATACCTCCTAACAGTATCTTTGCCCCATAATATTGGCTTAAGAAATATTTGTTTCCTGGGCGCCTGGGTGGCACAGTTGGTTGGGCAACTGATTCTTGGTTTGGGGTTTGGGCTCAGGTCCTGACCTCAGGTTGGTGAGATCAAGCCCCACATATGGATAATTGAGCCCCACGCCTTCATGGTTGGCAGTGCAGAGTATGCTTGAGACTCTCCCTTCTCTCTGCTTCCACACTGTGCTCTCTTTCTCTCTAAAATAAATAAATAAGTCTTAAAAATATATATTTGTTTCCACCACTCCCTTTCCACTTGGTGACTTTGATCATGACATTTCCTTACCCTATAATTCCTTCCCCTTACAATTTTAAACTCACCTTCCCTCATGAAGATATTTTCTGACTTCCTGCTCCCCCAAGTTAGGTTATCCCACCTTCCTTCCCTTGAAGCCTCTGCCCACTATAATAAAAAAAATAGCCCTTTTCAATTAGCAGCAATTACCTCTTAATATATCCTTGTTGTAATATAATATATGTCTGGTTTTCAGTTTTGTTTTTGGGTTTTGTTTTTGTCTTTGTTTTTGCTTTTTTTGTCTTTGTTGTTGCAAGTAGGGAACTGTGTGATTAAAATGGTATATAACAGAATATATGCATCTACAAATAAAGACAAAAAATAGACACAGAGAGGGAAAACCAGAACTTCTCTTTTATTTTTTATTAATATAAAAATCCTAAAACAGAGCTTCCTTAGGAAACAGTTAATATCTTATTATTGCTTTTCATTTGAGTGTTTATATAATACTGGAACCTCTAAAACATCTATGTTAAGAACAAAGCCTATGTGAGTTTTATTCCTCAAGGATGTGGAGGAAAGACAACACTGTACCCAGTAAATATTTTCCAGTCACTCTAACAACCACCCAATTGCTGTGTTCAACTGTACTTTTTACACTTTGCCCTTGAATAAATAGTTATTTGACTCTGAAATTTCTTGAACCGAAAGCTCTTTGTTGAAGACCTCACAAGACTTTTAATAGAGACAACTAAAATAGCAATCGATTTTCCCCCCAGTTGGAGAATGTATTCAAAAGATTAGTAAACAGCTTCTACTATGCTCTCCCTTAAGAATGCTCTCCCTTTGATACTTTGAAAAAAAAATACATGTAAGTCAATATTTGTTTTCTTTTATGATAACCACATGCAGAATTTTCTGGGACAGTAGTACAGTACAGCTATTATTTTTGGGGAGTGGGACAGTTTTCTGTTCACACTCTTATTCTATGTGACTTACTTGAAATTAGTTCTAGTTGATGCATACTTGGATCAATTTCTGCCCACATCACACACAACATGCTACATTACACTGTCAGGCAACCTACATTCACTGCCATCTCATCCATGATGGTAGACACATCAAGTAGCCATTTTATTTATAACCCCATCCCTTTAGCCATGGATGATTGGATCAGAATGCGCACTTGTCTCAATCTCAGCCAGAGTCCCTTCTCTCAGGAATTGTATTTAGAACTGAAAGATAGTCCTTTTAGAAGTGTCTGGACCTGTGAGGTATAGGCTTAGAAATGTGGAGAAGAGAGGCGCCTAGGTGGCTCAGTTAAGCCTTCGGCTCAGGTCATGATCCCAGGGTCCTGGTATTGAGCCCTGCTTCTCCCTCTCCTGCTCCCCTTCTTGTTTTCTCTCTCTCTCTCACTCTCTCTCTTTCTCTCTCTCTCTGTCAAATAAATAAAAAATTTTTAAAAAGACAATGTACTTCCTATTAGAAAAAAAGAAATGTGGAGAAGAAATTTCACTTGTGCAAAAGAAACCAGTCTTCAGAGAGAAAAAAACAAATTTCTGATCCCTAGTTTCAACTCCTTTCTAAGCCTAAGTTCTTTTCCACTACTGGATTCCATGATTCATCCTTCTATCTTTATAATGAACTCTCCTTGCCAAATTAAGCTTACTAGAATTACTTTCTGTTGCTTGCTACTGTGACTCATAACAAAAACAAGAAATATCTTAATGCAGTTCTGTGTAGAGACTTCATCTTTGAAATGGGAATAATGATGATTTTAATATTATAAATCTCAATAGTAGACAAGCAGAACAGTGAATGTCCTTTTAAAATTAGAATCAACTACTAATTATCTTTATGTATAAAATTCACAAGCTTTTCCCAGGAAGGCTTTGTTACTTGTTCTAAGATTGCTATGTAGTTCATACTACTAATTTGCTATATTCAAATTGATCTACTACTGCACAAAAGCACATCAGTATTTTACATAATAACCAGCCTTTTAGACCTGCAAGTAGCTCTCTACCCTGAGTCAGTTACGTGGTTTCAAACATCTTAGTAGATCTCTGAGACATTCTCCTAAATGAAAAATAATTCCAATATCTTAGAGTCTGTATTGGTTTCCCTGGTGCTACAAGATCTTTATTAGGAAAAATTTCTCTAATCTGACCACTAACCATAATGGTGCTTGTTTGCTTTCTAATATTATTTACCTTTAGAAATGTTTAGTTATTGATTTTTCAAACTTAGTATTTTCTAAAATGCACTTGATATTCACTTAGAAGATTTTTTTCTTTTCCTATTCAATTTCTCATGGGTCTTTAATCCCACTCTCATCACTAAACAGTATATCTAAACTTGCCATAAAATTGGGAAGCTGAATAAATGGAATCTAAGTAAAAGCTAGAAGAAAAGCTGTTTCCTAAGTTTAGCAGACAATCAAGCCCATTCATTTTTTCCCCAGCCCATTCTTGATGTATTAAAAATAACATGATTATACAGTCAAGGCCCAGAATAGCCATTTTTTATTTACTGAAAACACTGTTAACAAATAGGGTTTATTTCCATTATTTGCCCTAACCTCTGAAAAAGTTCTTGACTATCATCAAATGTTTTAAAAGGTAGTGAGACTCCAAATTTTACTGGTCCCAACAATATAGTTAGGACCAAAACTTTCAAAAAAATAAGTCAATTTGCTAATCCTTTGTTGAGTACCTAGAGCATAACTGGCAAATTGGTTACTTTATTGTTCTAATGTCAAGGTCAGCAGGTGCTTTCTTTTAATTATGATTTTTTGAAAGGTTCCTGTTTTCCTCACTGAATCAAAATGTATTTGATTTTTATAAATATGGTTAAATAAAATAGAACATTTCATAGCTGGAATATGATCTCAGGTAATCTTTTTCAGTGAAACAGAGTATTATTTTTTTGAAAACACAAAAGAATAAAAAGAACCACAATTGATAAATATTATCAATGTATTTTCTTACCAATAGCTATTAATATATACCAATAGCTATTAATATATACCTAATCAACTATATAATATTGATTATCAAAGTAACTGTATTTTACTTTCTCTTTAATACTAACTGCAATGAGGGGGCACCTGGGTGGCTCAGTGATTGAGCATCTGCCTTT
The DNA here is from genome assembly GCF_048164855.1 of Canis lupus baileyi. Taxonomy (NCBI): domain Eukaryota; kingdom Metazoa; phylum Chordata; class Mammalia; order Carnivora; family Canidae; genus Canis; species Canis lupus. The sequence goes on along the minus strand of NC_132869.1, from coordinate 6,712,168 downwards.
GGCTCAGGTCATGATCCCAGGATTGAGTCCTGCATAAGTCTCCCTGCAGGAAGCCTGCTTCTCCCTCTGCCTGTGTCTCTGCCTCTCTCTCTGTCTCTCATGAATGAATAAATAAAATCTTTTAAAAAAACTGGCTGCAATGGCATAGTAAAGGTTTTGAGTCAGAAAAAGTTTAAGGAATAGGAATGGGCATTTAAATTAAACTAAATTATACATATGTATAATTATGAAATTATATAATATATAATTATAAATTATAAATATATAATTATATATATATATATATTGGAGTTCTGATCAAAGAATATTTTGTGTAGAAGAGTTAAAGCTATAGAAACAGAATAGAAAGCTCAAAAATGGACCCCCCCCATACATATAGTCAACTGATCTCTGACCAAAAAAAAAAAAAAAGGCAACACAGTGAAGTAAAGAGACTCTCTTCAACAAATGGTGTCAGGAAACTGGGCATCCACAAACAAACAAAAAAAAATCTAAGCACAGTTCTCAAACCTTTCACAAAAAAAAATCAAGTCAAAATGGACTAGAAACCTAAATGTAAAATGCAAAACTATAAAACTCCTAGAAAATAAGATAGAAGAAAACCTAGATGACCTAGGTCATAGCAGTGTCTTTTTAGATATGTTGTGACATAATCCATGAAAGAAAGAGTTGATAGGATGGGCTTTGTTAAAATAAAACTTAAGGGACGCCTGGGTGGCTCAGTGGTTAGGTGCCTGCCTTCAGCTTGGGGCATGATCCTCGGGTCCTGGGATTGAGTCCCACATCAGGCTCCCTGTGTGGAGCCTGCTTCTCCCTCTGCCTGGGTCTCTGCCTCTCTCTCTCTCTCCCTCTCTCTCTCATGAATAAATAAATAATCTTTTAAAAAAATTAAAAACTTCTGTGAAATAAGTATCAAAAGAATTAGAAGACAAGCTACAAACTGGGAGAAAATATTTGTAAAAGACATATATAATAAATGACTATTATCTAAAATAAAGAATTCTTAAAACTCTGCAATAAGAAAACAAACAGTCCAGTTAAAAAAATGGGCCAAGGACCTTAATAAATATTTCACCAAAGAAGATATACAAATGGAGAATAAGCACATGAAATGATACTCCACATTATGTCATCAGAGAAATGCAAATTAAAACAGTAACATGCCACTATATACCTCTCAATCTGATGAAAATCTGGAACACTGACAACACCAAATGCTGGCAAAGATGTAGAGCAACAGGAACTCTCATCAATTGCTAATGAGAATGCAAAATGGTACAGCCACTCGGGAAGACAGTTTGGCAGTTTCTTATAAAACTAATCATACTTTTGCCATATGATCTAGCAATCACACTCCTTGGCATTTACCCAAAGGAGTTGGAAACTATATCCACCCAAAAACCTGCACACGGATGTTTATAGCAACGTTATTCATTATTGTCAAAACTTGTAAACAGCTATAATGTCCTTCAGCAGGTGAATGTATACATCTCACAGTGGAATACTATTTAGCACTAAGCAGAAATGAGTCATCAAGACATGAAGAAGCTTAAATGCATATTATGAAGCTAAAGAAGCCATTATGAAAAGGCTACTTACTACATTATTCCAACTATATGACATTCTGGGAAAGGCAAAACTATGGAGACAGTGAGAAGATGAGTGGCTGTCAGAGGTGGTAGGAAGGGTAAGTGAATAGGCAGGGCACAGAGGACTTTTAAGGCAGTGAAAATGCTCTGTGTGATAGTATAGTAATGGATCTATGTCATTATATAACTCTTCATACCCATATACCCATAGAATGTACAGCAAGAGTGAACTGTCACATAACCTTAAGGACTTTGGGTGATTATGATGTGTCAATGTAAGGTCATCCTTGGTAAAAAAAAAAAAAAAAAAAAAAAAAAAGCACCATTTTGGTAAGTGATATTGATATGTTGATAATGGGGGAGGCTCTGTATGTGTAGGGAGTCAGGGTCAGGGGATATGGGAAATCTCTGTGTCTCTCTCTCAATGTTATAAAACAAAAACTGCTCTAAAAATGAAGGCTTCGAAAAAAATTTAAAAATGAAATACTGATTTATGCTACAACATGGATGAACCTTGAGTATAGTAAGCTAAATGAAAGAAGCCAGACATAAAAGGCCACGTATAGTATAGTATAGTATAGTATAGTATAGTATAGTATAGACTTACATGAAATATCCAGGATAGGTAAATTCATAGAGACAGAAATTTTGTTAGTGGTTGCCAGGAATTGGGAAGAGGGAAAATGGAGAGTGACTGCTGGTGGATATGGGGCTTCTTTTTGGGATAATGAACATATTCTGGAATTCCATAGTGGTGATGGTTATATAACTTTGTGAATATATGAAAAGCCATAGGATTATACACTTACAAAAGGTGAATTTTATGGTATGTGAATTGTATCTCAAAGGTTATATTTAAAAAACATTTTTTACAGGCAAGTAAAATTAGATAGAATCAATACACATGATAATAAATCACTTGATTATAGTCATCATATTTTATCCTAAAAATGACCTCAATGCAGTTAGTAATCTGTATGTACAGAAGCATCCCCCCATAGAAAATCACCATGCACAAACAACACCTCCAGGATAGAGATAGGAGTCACACTGGAGAGCAGTGGGGAGGCTCTAGAGAAAGAAAAATCACATGTTAAGCTTTAAGGAGACAAGGAAAAAAAATAGTGTTTTACTTCTCAAGCACCTTCAGGCCTTTGGGTCCTGAATCATTAAAAAATTGAGAAAATACAAATATGAATTTAGAACAGCTTGCAGAAATGGACCTAAGAATCCATCTAAATTTGGATATTAATTTAGTGCTACCCACATGACCTTTTCCTGACTCTGTGCATGCTGCAATAGTCCTAATACCAGACTTTCCCAAATGTTTTCCTTTGTCAGAAAACATCACGAGGGACAAGAAAATTAATTTTCACCCAGTCGTGCAAGTGAACACAGCTGGGGTTTTCCACAGTAGCTGATAGGACATTTCACCTTTTCAGGGCAGTGTCTTGATAACGCCAACCCTCATTTTGTGCCCTCCCGAAGCAGAGTCCTCTATTTCCTCCAGTGCCTCAGAAAATGAGATCCCAATTCCTTAGTGTACGAGTGTGATTTGTTGAAATTTATCTGCAGCCCCTGGCAACGTCACTGACACCAAAACGGATGCATTTAGTCTTAAGTACCTTAGCAGCAATTTCCCTTTTGAGCATTGGTATGTGATAAAACATTAGAACTTTACTCTTTGGAGTGAAATGTAATACTGCATGACCTGCAAGAAAATGGATTGGGGAGAACTTCTTGCAGCCATTTGTCCCAGTAATTGACCAACAGAGAACAATAGAGCAGTATTCCTCAATACTAGTATCCTACTGGAAGCATCTTGCCCTTCTTCTTAGACATTTTATAAATTGGAACGCTAGTAGGACAAGCACACTTCTCCATTAAATGGATAAATTTGGCTCCTGGAACATGAGCAACAGCAGCATAGCACCTACAAACAACAATGAAGAGATCCATTTCCATTGCTTCCCAGAACTTGTGAGTCTCTTTAAGGATGAAAGTAATCTTTTCATGTTCCATCTTGAGAAGTGACCAGATTGGCTCTGAAGCTGACACTTACATCCATCACATTCTGATAAGAAGCCGTTTCTAGCTAACTTTGTTTCCAAGTAATTCCCAAACTATTTAAAATTAAGCTGATGGGAGAAAAAAAAAATGAAAGGGTTCCACCATAGAAAGGATACCATGGCAAACAGAGAAGTGAGGATTACACTCAAGACTTGTTTCTTGAGTGTTGCAAATGCATAATGCACATCTGCAATAATTAAGGGATCCTGTTCATCTGAAAAGCATAATATCCCAGCACATCATTTTACATGAAAGATCATCTAAAAACCTCCTCATTTTTTTGCCTAAATCTATAGCTCACTTGGAATAATTACATGGAAGAGAAAAACATTCTTTTCCTAGTAAACAGTGCAGTGGGTTTTCCCACCTCAATTCCTCTCTCTCTCTCTCTCTCTCTCTATATATATATATATATATATATATATATATATATATCTGGCCCCAGTGTGTGATTTTTTTAAGCATTGCAAAATGTCAATATACAAAGGAGACCAGAAGCAAACCCCTGCTATCACAGAATCTTGTTGTATAAACCGAGAAACACTGACATGTAATAAAACCTTATTCCCTTTTTTCCCTCCTTTTGTAAATGATTTGCTTCCCCCTCCTTCTTCATGTATAAATAAACAGAAAAGTGTCTGTATATTTGGTGTTTTTTTCTCCTTTGGTCTTCATAATCAAGGGCTATTACAGCAATAGATCTTATCAGTGGAATGGCAGTCCCTCTGCACCTTCAGTTCAGATTTTTGTTTATGCTTGGCTGCCATTGTGGCTGTTCCTGATAGTTTTAGGTCAGCCATGACATACTATGGGTGACACTAAATAAACAAGCTGGGAGTCTGGGACCAGCCAGGAAGGAGTGGTACTAGGGCTCACAGTTTGATTTTCCTTGATTAATCGCCCCTTTTATTTAGAATAACTTATTGTGTACAGTACCTGCATGTCTGGCTGAGCAAATTACACCATCAGTAGGCAAGAACTTAGAAATCCTCATAAACAAAGAGAAACAAGGAAGACAAGTACAGCTTACTCAACTGCAAAGTGAAGCTGCTGGCTTTAGGAGCATGATCAGGGTTGTTTATTTATTTTCTTAAATAGTGTATAGCTCTTTCTTCTGCTGCTTGTTATCCTGCTCTGACCTAAGTAACCTTGTCAAACCACCTCCCAGGCTGCCCAAAGAGTCACAACCAGCAGACTAATCATTCTGAATGATAAGAAAGGGCATGATTCCTAGTGCTCAGTGTCTCAGGATCCATCTTGGGTCCCCAGAAGGACTCCTCGTGTGTGTGTGTGTGTGTGTGTGTGTGTGTGTGTGTGTAGCTGCAGCTACTAGGTTTAAAGAAGAGGCTGCTGAATAGGGCAGTGCTATCTTTTTATTTTCTGCCTTTCAACTCAGTTCAAAATCATCCCCAGTTCCTACTGTGTGTTAAGCACTATAGCGTTCATTTTAAAATCATTGTTAACCATTAATTTCCTCAAATTGTGCTCATAAATTAAGCAAAAACTTGTGACTTGTGAAGCTGATTAAAACCATTTGGGAAGAAAATTTATTCCCCAAATTCTACACAGGTTAAAAGCTTGGCTGTCAGGAATATTCCTTTGGTTCAAATTCAGCAGGTTAACAAAAGGTCTTAGGAGTCGTCCATAGCCATATTGCAACAAAAAAAGATAATAATGGAATTTAGAAAAATATGTAAATAATTAGAGTATAAAAACAACTACCAAATGCTATGTACAAAAAATTCATGGACAAATGTCAATAGAGAACCTCACCAGTAACGAAAGAAGGATTAAAATGTAACATTATTAAACTATAATTTTTCACATATCAAAAATGCAATTTATTTTTTTTTTTAATTAAGGGCAATACTCTCTGCTGGTGAGGCTATGGTGAGTTGGGTTTTCTTATATTCTCCGGCTGCCAGTGGAAAATTAAATCTTATAATCTTTCTGGGAAGTTAGAATTCCCACGGCTACTACCCTATTCTAAGGCAGTCCTTCTCAAACTCTAATTTGTAATAGAATCATCTGGGACTTCAAAAAACAAACAAACAGGGATCCCTGGGTGGCGCAGCGGTTTGGCGCCTGCCTTTGGCCCGGGGCGCGATCCTGGAGATCCAGGATCGAATCCCACGTCAGGCTCCCTGCATGGAGCCTGCTTCTCCCTCTACCTGTGTCTCTGCCTCTCTGTCTCTCTATGTGTGACTATCATGAATAAATAAATAAAATCTTTAAAACAAACAAACAAACAAACAAAACCACTCAGGTTCTGATTGACTAAATCCAGGTGGGGACTGAGATTGTGAATTGCCGACAAGCTTCAAGGCAAAGGGGATGCTGCAGGTCCAGGGAGGATATTTTAAATTACAAATTGTTAGGAGGCTCCTCAATAGTCTCCCCAAAAGAGCTGCACCTAAAGAAATGTGTGTAGAAGGCAGGTATCACAGGTAACCATACGTGTGATCATCATGGTATGGTACACTGAAGGAGAGGGATGACCCAAAGATGAGAGGCCAATGCTTAAAGCCTAAAGGTTTCCTAAGAAAATAGTAAGTTCCATGTTGGATGTGGTATTGGGAGGCTCCTATGGTATAATCATGTGGGCATGTGTAAAAGGCAGAGGGACATGCAGGTTTAGAGCCTCAAAAGTTCAGAGTAGAGGCATATTAGGTTGAGTCACATGAAACTGTCAATAACCAACCACTTTTAACCTACAAAAATAGCCATGTCATATGGTTCAACCTAATAAATTAGAGGATAACTTTCATGGTGGTAATAATTGAATATGTGGAGGTGTATGATATTAGCAAGGCTAAGCACAAAGACATATCTAGTGACTGAAATTTGGAAAATGTCTACATTTAGAGAATGAGCAGAAAAAGAGAACTAATAAATGAGACTGGATTTATTTGCTAGGGCTGCTGAAACAAAGTAAAACAGGCTGGGAGCTTACAATAGAAATTTATTTTCTCATAGTTCTGGAAGGTATAAATCTGAGATCAAGCTGTCAGTAGGGATCACACTTTCTTTGGAGACCTCTTTCCTCGGCTTATAGAGGGCCATCTGCTCCATGTGTCTTCAAACGGCCTTCCCTCTGTACATGTCTATGTCCTAATTTCCTCTTTCTTTAATGATACCAGTCATACTGCATTATGGCCAATCCTAATAACTTTATTTTAGGCCCTTTACAACTTCAAAGATCCTTTCTCCAAAAGGATCTTAGTCACATTCTGAAGTACTGGAAATTAGGACCTCAATTTGAGGGAAACACAGTCCAGCCCGTAAGGAAAATTGACAAAGAATTTTCAAAAAGATAGGAAGAATCAAATTGCAGTTTCAGAATCTTAAAGAAGCACAATTTCAGCACTGAACCCCCAAAACAAGAATACAACAGAAGGATGATGGATGGGAGGTTGGAAGAGTCCATTGGACTTGTAGGTCTTTGCTGACATTAGAAAAGCATTTTGAGTGCTAAAATTGGGGGTGGAACTCAGAACAGGAAGGCAAAGAAGTGAAGACATCACAAAAAGATTAAAGAATCCCACGGGACCAAATAAAACAAACATAAATCCTTGGTCAATCCTGGGTCCGACACTGCTATGACCCAGCAACTCCCTTTCTCTCCCAACTGAGGCACCTCTTTATTTTCCCAGTAGGAGACCAAATTTCTGCACCTTAAACCATGTGTAGTCCTAAGTTCTGGGACAATTTCTGTATTACCCTCTGACTATTCTACTGCCTTCAGGATAAAATGTACAGTGGGAATCACTGCCAAATCATCCCCCTCCAGTAGATGGAGTTTACTTAAGAACACAAGCTTCAAAGAGGAAGGAAAAAGGTTCTATTTTGTCTCGAAATTAGTCAAAGATAAATAGTCAATAATGAGGCATCCAAGTACATTTGCTGTTCATATGACATCATCTCCATAGCATCGTATGGCAAGGTCATAAAATTACCCACACTCTTCTGGCAGGTATCCTTACTGTCAGATATCAAGGGAAAGGAAGTAAATTTACCCCCAAATAAAAATATTTCAGTCATTTCAGTATAAAACTTCCTTTTAGTTTAAACATTCAGTTCATTGATAATTCACTTTTAATCAAGATCCGCTCAAGTACTCCCTCCTTTGAAGATCCAACCACTTGCAGACTTTGCCATCTTCTTCCTTCTCTTCTCAAAATGGTATCTGGGTATGTGTTGGGGGAAGGAGCTTGCCAAGTCTTGAGGCACTGGATTGAAGAAGTCCGCTCTGATCTATCATGTTCTTTCACCCAGCAGCTCCTCCCTCTGCTGGCCTTCAGGTCTGAAGTCAGTAGCTTGATGTGCTTGATGCATGGCCCGTTCTAACTTGAGTGAGGCCTGTTGATGAACCCTTGACTCTTACTGTTGAATTGACATAGGCATCTGGTATTCAGCCCCTGCTTTGATTTACCTCCCCAGAGCAGATAACACGCTAAGCCTACCAGATCTCAGGTCGGCCCCAACTAGAATACAGTCTCAGCAAAGACAGGGTTTTATCAATAGAATTTTTCACTGCTGTATTCCCAGTGCTTAGAACCTTCTCTTATCCATAGTCAGCAGTCAGTGCTTAATAAATATCTAGGATAAATGAATTTTCTAGGCTTGACTCTTGCTGTGCTAACGGAAAAATATCCTTTTTTTCTTTCTTCTTTTCACCTTGTTCCACATTTATTTGGCAAACTCCTTCTTTGAGTTTCTGAAACAGAATTTTAGCTTTTTTTCCCCACCTTATATTGCGTCTTTTTAAAAAAGATTTTATTTATTCGCAAGAGAGGCAAAGACATAGGCAGAGGGAGAAGTAGGCTCCCTATGAGGAGCTCGATGTGGGATTTGATCCCAGGACCCAAAGGCAGATGCTCAACCACTGAGCCACCCAAATGCTCCTATATTGCTTCTTTGATGATTCTAAAGCCTTCCTCTTTCCTCTCTTCCTACCTTCACACAAAGGGAGATATTTCCCTCAGCCTATGGAGAGAAGAGCATTCAATACACACACACACACACACACACACACACACACACACATTTACTGATCCCAAGTTGATAAACAAGGAAAGCGCTTCCCCAAAATGTTGGGTTTCATGTCTTTCATAACCAACTGAAAGGGAAGAATCATAAAAGGCAAAACTGGAAAAGTTTTAGGAGGGAATGCTTCTTCTCCATCCTATTTGTTTCTCTGAGGGAGTTAAAAAAGAACAACTTGATACCTTTGCTCCTCTTTCATTTTGCCAGCAAAGATGGAGGCATAAGAGGCAAATGGAATTATCAGATTAGTAAATTTGATATGACCCTGCCCCTCTCCTTGCTCCTAGGCAGCAGGTCAGCCCATTGGATGCTGGGACTCAGCTCAGCAGGCCCATCCGAATGCACTCTAAGATATATTGTTCAAATTTATCAGTAATAAAGGTGATCTTTCAGTACTCCATTAGCTTACTGCTGATTTATTTCTTGATTAATTCAGAATCTGGGTAAGGAAGAGAAGCATTATTTATTGTGCTGTCTCAGAAAACCCCCAAATTGGAATATTCTCCTCAAACTAGATCTATCAATAGATACTTAGTCATTAGATAATGGAAATCCAAAGTATGCATGGTATGGATGAAATAAATGTCTAGGTTGAATTATTTAACATGTTGCAGAGTATAGGAGATAACAGAATTCAGCATTCTGATGCTATCCAGCCCCATCTTTTTACTTCCATCTTGGCCAGAATGCTTATTTTGTCTAGATTTGTTAAAGAAACAAATTTCAAGAACTTTCCTTATTTACCAGATTGGATATAAAATCCTTCATTGGATTGACTAACAGTAACGCAAAGAAAGGATTCTCAGCTGGAAAACAGAGAAGCTTACTTTGTTTATATTCCGGTCACTTTATGCTCTGTTGCCTCAGCTCTAAAGGCGGACAGGTGGACAAGATGTGCTCTAACATGCCATTCTATACATTTTCTAGACAATATGTCTTCATCATCTCAGGTAGAGTGCAAAAATAGCCGATCAGCATTCTTCATTAAGTAAAGTTTCATAAAGTCACCTCTAAATTAAAGATATTCCTAAACCCTATTTTTCTAATCTTAGTGAAATCACCCTTGTGTCCCTTCACAAATATTTTTTGTCTATCAGTTGAGCAGTAACTTTTTGCTTCCAAAATATATTTTAAATAGTGATGCTTTTTTTTTAAAGGGGATGTTGGCCAGAGTAGCTGACACTAGGATAGTTTAATTAGTTACGCATTTGCCTCCTATCCAGGTCCAATAAATATGCATTCATCAGCACAGCTGCATCTCAGCATGCACATTTAAATTAAAGAGGCTTCCTCAGAGGCTGGGGCAATCCTGGCATCTCCTCACTTTGCCAGAAGCCACATCAAATCCTGAATCAGTCCTCTCCTTAGAATTTATTTCTTCATACGTGTCTTCTTATAACAATCATAAACATGTTTCCAGATTAGATTTTCATATTGTTGCCTAACAATTTAGGAATTATTTTTTTAAGTTTTTTTTAATTTTTATTTATTTATGATAGTCACACACACACAGAGAGAGAGAGAGGCAGAGACATAGGCAGAGGGAGAAGCAGGCTCCATGCACCGGGAGCCCGATGTGGGATTCGATCCCGCGTCTCCAGGATCGCGCCCTGGGCCAAAGGCAGGCACCAAACCGCTGCGCCACCCAGGGATCCCTAGGGATTATTTTTAAATGAAATAATAGCACCTAGCTCTTTAATGAAATGAAACACTTTCTTTTCTCTCTTAAATGGATGTACATCAATGACACTTGGTATGAGACTCAAGACTATCATCCCATGTTTTCCTTTTGTTTTCACTATTGCTTTTCTAGAATCATTAATTGAAAGTGAAATTAAACTTCACAGATGTGTTTTTGTACACATCCAAAGGTAAGTTACCCCAGATAATAGACATCAGATTAATGGGTATTCAAAATGAAATGCTATTTCTTTAATGTTAACATTTTTTAAATATGTAAATATTCTTTTCTTCCCAATCAGAAATCCCTAGGTAATAGAAAAAGGACATTGTTATGTAGGTTCTGGCCAGTGCTGTGTCAGTCTCTGAACATTCATTCATCTACAGCTTGCATCTGACATGAGCAATGATGGATGAGCCAACTTGCTGTTTGCTCTCCCCTGCAGAGAGAGCGGGCTTCCGTCTATTCCAGAGAGCCAAAGGGAAAAGGATGAGAAGGAGACGGATGGGCATTTAAGAGGCACCTGCAGGGGCCCTGTATGTGTGACAAGCATCAGTGGTACCTGTCACCACATGGAACCAGGCCAGGAGGCTTTGTGATGTGGAGGAGGCTTCAGAACCTGTACTACATCCCTCCAGACTGGTCCTCAGACTGGACCCAGAGAAGAAAAGACCTCACTTAATCATGTGTAAGTGCCCTACATGAGAGCTGCAAACATTAAGACAATGGAATGGCACACAGTAACAACTGCCATTATTCCCACATGAAAAGAAGTTTATACATCTCAAAGACAGCCATAGAATGAATGAAACAAAGGGGAATGGTGGAGCAGGATGGGGGAAGAGGGTGATGAAGACAGGGGAAGTAAAGGAGAGAGATGGTGAAAGAGATCTCAGATTTTCCTCCTACTGTTCACTTCTTTAAATAACAAGAAGGTTAATGCTTTCTGCAGTTCTAAAATATACCTATGCCTGCCAGATTCCTGAAGGTTAATTGCTACTGCTGGGGGAGCTGCCCTAATTTGTTATGCCTTTTAATGACCTTCCTGTAGGCCAACGGCAAAAGAGGCCTGCCTGCAGGTGTGCTGTGCCCTCACAGGGCAACGACCCCTCCCAGGGAAATGTGCAACACCAGGTCAAGTACTGGAAAAGTTTATCAGTGATTGGCAGTGATTGATATTCGGGGCCAACTGTTGCTCAACAATTTCACATTTTCGTCTGTCTTTTAGGGTTTTTTTCAATGCAGCTTTCAATTATACATCACCTGTTCTTTTCCTGTCCCCTTCAAGTCCCTGTACTATCCACAACATACTCTTATAATACAATTCATGCCTGTGAGATTGACAAGAGAAGTGAATGAAATGATACAACCAAGTCCACAGTCAGCACTGCTTTCCCTTCCCTTGGATACAATGAATATTTCAAATCCAAAAATTGATAGACCAACACATGTCTGAAACAAGAAATTCCAGGACAAGGAATGACCATAACTTTTTGCAACAAACTGATTCCTAGTGGCTCAGTAATTAAACTGGACTACATTAGGCCAATTTCCTAACCTGAAAAGTGGATGTTAAAAATACATGTTTTGCTATTCTTTTGATATAAAGGTAGAAACTGCTACCAACCAGAGGGGTTAGTTCAGCTACTCATTTTTACTAGCAACATCAGAGGGATTCTTAGCTTTCCTTTAAAGCATTTCACACCTACATGGCCCTCTTCCATCTTTTTTGTCAATTGGCAAGAAAACACATACTCATACATGCCTGCTTTCCTACCTTAAGCTACTTGTAGGAGTAAGTAGAGAAGCAGGCAGCCACTTGTGTGGTGTGTAAAGGGGCAGGGGACAAAGCCTCCTTCCAATATTCGTAATATGCTAGAAGTGCTGCCCTATTATTATAGCTTCACTTCTTTGGTTCTGGAAGGAATTTCTATCTTCTTGGGGTCCTCTTTTAAATGGCAATAAAGCTTGCAGAAGCCATATGCATTATTTGCTTACTATTTTAGATGTGATGTGGAAAAGAAAAGACATGGCAATGGGTTTGGTATGGAAAGAGATGATGGTTAAGTCCCAGGTCTATCATTGTGAATTTGAGTTGGGTACTGGGAATAATACTCTCTGTCCCACCTACTTCCCTGGGTGATGGCGAAGGTGAAAAGAAACATGTTGCATAGAAATGCCATGTAAATTATAAAATACAATTTTTCATCATTGTTGATTAATGTCTCAGTTGTGATCAAGTTCAACAAAATGCAAAATCTATTAAAAAAAAAAAGTACCTGGACTGAGGTGGATCATTCTAAACTGATGAATACTGAGCATGGTGAGGGAAAGAGAAGTATAGATAGAATAAGGCATCTAGGGTAATCATTAGCACTGTTTGCCAAATAGTTATGTGTTTTCCAGGCACATGGATGGCTTTTATTTTCCTGCTCAACTAAAGATAGCATATCTGGGGTTTTTTGCTTTGCAAGGAAATACAAGCAAAAGAAAGAACTATATTCATCAACAGGATGCCTCCACCTACTTGGTCTTGAGAAGCTATGATATGCAGAAATTCCTGGTAATCCATGTTAGATGTGGAGCATGAGTAAGAAATCAGCTTTTGCTGTATTAAGCCACTGAGATTTCAGGATCATTTGCTAGCCTATTCTGCTGGTATGGGTCAAACATAAATTTTGTGCATGAACCATCTCCCTAGTTTTGGCCCTCCCCCTGTTGTAATTTATCTTCTGCTCTTTGAAGGGAAGAGCCTCTGAAAACAGTTTTCCTATGGATAATTTACATTTGTTAATAGTGCTTCTGGACTGGTCTAACCACTAAGTTGTCTTTGGTTTACTTTATTGAAATACACAGGAATGGAGACACTCTAGCTCAATTTTTGTTTGTTTAACATTTGGCAGCTTATCCTTACATAAAAGTTGAGAGATCCTTTCTGTGAAGGAAGAGCTACTTTTGGGATTTTACAGACAGCAAAGGAGGGCTAAGCAAATTCTGGAAGGATGTTAATGTGGATGATAAAATGGAATTCATTGTCATGAAAAAGTCAGATTTGAAGAAATATCAGAAAGGATAAAAAGGGTACAATTTAGCAACAAAAAAAGGGGGAAAAAATGGAAGACCACAGAGCAATTTTATTGTTCACCACCAGAAACCTGTCCTCATCTTGACCAGAAGTGGGAAAACTGGACTTGAGGATATTTGAGAAATATTCCATTATGTCTCAACTGGAAGTTTCTGGTTTGTAATCAACAAAAAACAATTCTAATATAATCAACATAGCCTAAATCTAATTTAAACAGAAAAACAAAATTGACTTGAAAGATATTGAGTAGCTCCCAGCATTGTGAAGAAGGCTGAATAAACAGACTCAGCAAGGATTAAAGCTGAGGCAACACTGGGGATCCAGGGAGCTGGTATGGTAAATGTACAGTCTTGGAAATAAATGAGTTCCTGCCATTTTGCGGATTTTGGTCACTCTGCTCATGTCAAACTGTGGGTAAAAGGTTTGGATCATGGACTTTTGCTTAGGCCATAGCAGAGCATGGCTCCCTGGTTGATGGTCCCAGTAGATTATATGCAATAAAGCAAAACTGAAATAATATAACCAGGAAAAACAAATGTTAAGTGGCAAAAAAAAAAATTTCCACCAAAACCAGCATTAGAAATATAGTTCTGGAGTGGTAAGCCTGAGTTTAGATTTGACTTAAGAAATAACTAGAAATTGTAGTAGATAGACTACACATGGAAATGGCATTCCCTAAATAAAACTTAAAGAAAAGATCCTTACTTTTGTGTACACACACACACACACACACACACACACATTAAAAAAAGGTAAAGAGAAGATGAAAGCAATAGTCAGGTAACAGATCACTGGAATAGTATGAATTCATGTGAAGTAGACACTTCCTGTGAGGTTCCGACTTTTCAAAAGAAGAGGAATAAATCTAAACCCTCTGAAAAATTGTCATGGGGAGCAATGGATTTGATTTGAGGATTGAAACAGAGAGGAATTAAAGACAATTCATGCTGCAGCAAGATAATCAAATCATGTAGCAAAGTTTTATACTGAGTGGATAGCGGTAATTAAAAATGATTCTTATTTAACAACTCTGAAAGCAGCACACCAATTTCTCAAGATTTCTGTAAGTGATTAATCTTTTCTCTTCATAATAAATTGAATTGAATTTCTATGTTTGGACTCAGTGAATGCTGATGGATCCAAAATCTTTTAAATCCATTTTTAAAATATTCTTTTCCTCTTTTCTTTCAATTCATCATCCTAAGAAATGTTGTTTAGATGGTGATGAATTCTAAATGGATTGATTGCTTGTTTTAAGTAGCTCTCTCCTTTCTTCTGGGGGAAGGAACTGTACTTTTAAGAAGGTCTATTCTGAGGCATAATGCGAGATCATGATTCAGGGCTCCTCATATTTTCAAGCAAGAATATGAAATGAGACACCTACAGTACCTGAGGAGAGTTAGAATTTTTTTCAGAAGACAGGAGATTTTGTTCTTCTATCTGCATTGTGCATGCAAATGTAGAGGATATGCATGCACACTCACAAGCCTTCAAAGATAGGCAGAGAAAGGGCAATAATGTTGAGAAACGTGAGACATGAAACACAAGAGGAACAGAATCTATCCTTACAGGGAGAGAGATGGTGACAAGAAGGAAGGGAGCCTTTAGGCTGACAGACAGTGAAGTGGGAGGATGGAAGTTTTCAAAAGTTAGCAACTTAATGAACTTTAAATTTCCAAAAATGGGGGGGGGGGGCGGAGAAGATATATGTTCCTATTAAGAACTCTATACTTGGAGTTAAGAATGTTATTTTACTTAAGCATTAAAACTCCTACAGAGAAAAGAGTTTGGAATCTAAGTATTAAGTTTGAAATATACGTTCCTCTAGGAATAATGAGTGCCAAATTCAGCTGACTTTGCACATCTCCCCTTAGCCATACGAGGAGACTAATTGATGAATGGACTGTGAGGAGAAATCTTTATTGGGGTCTTTCAGAAGAAGATCTTCAGAACCAAAGTATTTTGTAGTTTGAATGGGCTAAAATGAGTCCCTGGGGCTCAAGACTCTAAAAGAAACCCTAACTCTTAGGGCAGGTTTGGAAAACGTTTTATTTATAATGTTCACATATAAAAAATGGTGACCAGCTGCTCTCCTGGTCTGGTCCTTGCCGAGGCCAGAACAAGAAGGAAGGATCTAAATCACAAAAGAGAATTATTTAAACATAAGGAAAGACTTCCTGCTTTGATGCAGTGGGGAAAAAAGTTATACTAGACTCCAAAGAATACAGATTTAGGCAGAGCTTTGTCACTATCAGATTGAAGAGAATAAGTTATGTGAAGTGTGTTTCCTCTTCTTTAGAAAGGGGGTGCTGATCTATATTCTCACTCATGTTACTTCTGTACTTAGTGGCACAGCCATGTCCAGAATCCATGCTTCTATATGCCATCCACTTCTTTAACACACCGTCCATCTTCAACCTGTGGAAAAAAGGTGAAAAAGAGGCGAGAATCTGTTGATTATAACTGTGCATTTGAAAGAACAAAGTGCTTCCTTACTATGAAAACCAAGCTGAGGAAATATGGCTTTTACCTGGAAAAGTTTAATCATGAACAGAGAAGGATGACTACACTGGATGCAAGTTATATTTTAATCAACAGCAGGTATGGGTACTTATTTCTCATAGTGGCATACAGTATCAATAGTACAGAAGACCAGTCATATTAGAACTTGATCTTTTTTTTTTGGGGGGGGGGACCTAGATGGCTCAGTTGATTAAGGGTCTGACTCTTGATCTCAGCTGAGGTCTTGATCTTAGGGTCATAAATTCAAGCCCCAAATTGGGCTCCACGCTTATGTGGAGTCTACTTAAAAAACAAAAACAAAAAACTTAGTCTTTCCTCCTAATCACCCTTCTTTCTTGAATGTAACTTTGGAAAAGCCAGATAGAGCATGTAGAAGAAGGTAGGTAAAGTGAAAAAAGGAGAAGAAATAAGAAAGAAAAAAAGAAAAGGAGGAAGAGAAGGAGAGAGGGAGGGAAAATAAAAGAGAAAAGAAGAAAAGAAAAGAAAAGAAAAAAGAAAAGAAGAGAAAAGAAGAGAAAAGAAGAAAAGAAAAGAAAAGAAAAAAAGAAAAGAAAAGGAAAGGAAAGGAAAGGAAAGGAAAGGAAAGGAAAGGAAAGAAAAGAAAAAAGAAAAGAAAAGGAAAGAAAAGAAAAAAGAAAAGAAAAGAAAAGAAAGAAAAGAAAAGAAAAGAAAAGAAAAGAAAAGAAAAGAAAAGAAAAGAAAAGAAAAAAGAAAAGAAAAGAAACTGGACTTGATTCCTTTCCCTACTATAGACTTCTAAATATGGGTCAAGTTTGAGCTACAGTGGAGAAAGAGGAAATAGGGGACTGAATGAGGGATTAACATGTTTTTATTAGACTTAAATTAACCTATTTTTTTAATAGTGGGGTAGATTATTGTTCAGCAATGATTCATTCTCTCTACCTCCTGGAGGAGTATGCTTCCCTGCTTATTTAAGCATGTGGATCAGGAGTGACTGTAGAAGTCCAGAAGTGGATGTTCCAAACCTACACCTTTAGTTAGCATGAATGTTCTCTGTTACCACTCTGGAAACTCCTGATTTCACTGTGAAAAGAATATACCCCAGAAAGTCTCTGATCCTTCTAGCTGGAGTTCCCAAAGTAAGACAAATGAAGTAGAACCACAGTGGGCAGTCTGCAGAACCACATACTGAAGCAGAGCCATTCAACTAAACCACTTGCCTGTGAGCAGGAGAATCAGTGTTTATGGCCACAAGTTTGGGGATGATTATTATGCATCATTATTGTGGCAGCAGCTGACTAAGCTCAATAGCAACACATTCAAGTAGATTAAAATTCAAAGAGAATAAAAAGAAATTCAGTGGAAAGTCTCCCTCCTTCTACAGTTACCCTAGCCAACAATTTCCCTTCCCATGGGCACATAATTTCATTAAGTCCTGCAATGTTCTGAAGAGTTTAATTATACATAATTAAATATGAATATATATGTTTTCCTCCCTTTATCACATATTGATAGGTTTTATACTTACTTTCTTGCTTTTTTCCCCACTTAACCTTTTGCTTCAGTACATAAAGAACATCTTCATTCTTTTTGGCACCACATAATATGCATTATATTAATGTATGGATCATAGTTTCTAATATAGTATGTGAGAAATGATCAAGAAAAGTTATAGGATCTGCTCAATACATTGTTCAGGGTAGTCGTGGAGTACCAAGTGGGTGGGATTGAAAGGCTCTAGTAAGAAAGAATAAAATTATTTACTGCCTTGAACCCTACTGAGTCCAGCCCATTCAGTAAGCCAGTTGTTGTTCGGATTAAATGAGTTAATACATGTAAATCACTTAGAAAAGCATCTGGCATACAGTAACTGTTCAGTATATACACAGTTGACCCTTGAACAACAAAGGTTAGAACTATGTGGGTCCACTTATACACAGATTCTTTTTGACAAATACAGTACAGTATTGTAAATGCATTTTCCTTATAATTTTCTTAATACTTTCTTCTCTCTAGCTTACTTTATTGTAAAAATACACTATATAATACATATAACATACAAAATAGGTGTTAATTGTTTATGTTATCGATGATGATTTTAATCAACAGTAGACTATTAGTAATTAAGTTTCTGGGAAATCAAAAGTTATATGCAGATTTTTGACTGTATGCCGGTTAGCATCCCTAATCCCCATAGGGATCAAGGGTCAACTATAATTGTCACCTCCTTTTCTTCCCCCTGGCTTTGGCTGCACTCCCCTCATACAATCAGAGGTTCTCCTTGCACCCCTCAGAGGACTCTGATGCAGTGTCCTCATTCCTTTCCCTCATTGTCAATGTTTCGCAAGTCTCTGACCTCATGGGGCTGGGATCACATACATTTGGAAGTCAGGCAGATAGGTTCAAGTCTGAGCTATGTATTCATTCTTGTGTGATCTTAGTCCACACCAAGCATCATTTTTCTATTCTGTAAAATGGGGCAAATTATACATACCTCCTGTGATTTTTGTATAGTTTAAAGGAACAATGTAAATAATATGTCTGACTCATAATAGCCCTGAGTAGTTAACTCCCTTGACTCATTTTCTCTTCTCCTTTTCCTTATTGATCGTCTTCTTCATTTCCAGTTTCACCTATCTCTATGTAAGTGATGTCCAGATCTCTATAGATCACTTAATTTCTATTTTACAAATGAACAAATAAAATCTCACTCTTTTCCAAGTGTCCAAAGACCTATCAGACATAACAAAGAGATGTGATTGGCATCTCTATTGCGATAGATCCAAACCAATCTTTCCTTGCCCACTGATTCCAAATTATCCTCCCCACTTGACTGTCTTGTCTGTGAATGACCCTAAGCACCCATTCTTTAAACCTCACTGCCATCATCTAGTCTTTCTTTTCCCATTCCTCGTATATCCATTCATTTGCTGAGTCTATGTGTGCATAATGATTATGTAATCAAAGGTCTTCAAAGATGGAAAGAACTTTGATGCTCGTATTGGAAACCATTCCACAGATGAGGAAAACTGAGGCCTGGAGAAGTAAAGGGAATTCTAGTAAAGGAGAGATAGGACTAAGACCTGAGTCCTTGGAGATGCAGGATAGTGTCCTTTCCATAACACTCCACTAACAGACTTCTTTCTTGACATTTTTGCTGTTCCCACCATGGATCAGGCCATCGTAGGTCTGCCCCATTATTACAGCAGCCTTCTACCACTTTTCTCTGACCCAATTTACCTATATACACCTTCCTGACTAATCTCATGATAGTACAGTCTGTCATGATTCAGGATTATGGCATCTGTTCTGGTTCTCCCAGTAGGCCTAGGGTACTGTTTTTCATACTTAGTCATTTTGTAATTACCTTCACAACTTTGGTCACATTCATCTTCATATATGCTTAATATTTACCTTAGAGTCTCCTAACTCTGCCTTAGGTGAACTCACTTTTTTTCCCCCCCTTAGCCCCAACCTAAGCAATAATAATTTGTGAAGTCATGAGTTTGGTACAATAGTGTTTGTTTTTTTTTAATGTATGTTAAAACATGTTACTATTGAAATTGAGACTCTGTTCTGTATATCACTTAAAACCATGTCAAATACCACATTTCAAAAGATGCTAAACCCCCAGAAAATGAGTGAAAACTCAACTGGTTTAAAGAAGGGGGTACAAAAAATTAGAATGTTCTGAAAATAAGGTAGTAAGCTTCCTATCACTACAGATATGCAAGGCAAGATTGATCAGTCACTTTTAAGGGATCATATGCATTAAAAACTTAGAATAAATTATCCTCAAGGTTTTTTTCCAGTTCTAAGATTCCATGATTTTAAGGCCTAACCTCATACTTTTTAATTAGTTACTATTGGATGAATCCTTTGTAGAATAAATTTTTACTCACTCTCCCCCCCCCCCGCCCCCCGCCCCACATGAGAGGATTACTCCTTCCTTTTAACTTGGTTAAGTTTCTAATGAAGTTTCTACTTGCTTATTCAATTAAGCAATTTCTTTTCACTTATACTCCTTCTGACTTTCATTTTAGCTCCTCTCCAAAAAGGAGACATTTCAACCCCAAGTCTAAGGTCATTTCCTAAGTAGAAACTCCACTGAAATCAACAGAAGTCATGAGCATCTTAATTAATACCTAACTTTGGAGTTAGGAATATTTTCCCTCATACTCCATCACAGAATTAAACCTGGGCTACTCTCATTTCTGAGTTTCTATTTTGTTTTTACTTCCCATTTCTTAAAAAAATAACAACTGCAACATTCCTCAAAAAGGTGAGAAGGGTCCAGACTACTAATCTCTCTCTCTCTAAAGAAAAGAAAGAGAATTTATAGCTTTTAGTGGTTGTGAAAACCAGGAAATAATAGAGAAATCATGCATTCTGCAGGAATTCTCCTGAGTGTATTAAATTAAACTGACAGCGTTGATATCGCTATTCATGTTGAAATAATTAGCAATTCTAAGACTATTAATGGTGTATTGTATCACTGTTTTAGAATTGGTAGGATGAATGCAAAAACCTTTTGGTGACTTTTGCTCCTACTAAAATTTAATTAGCCTTAGTTACTGACCTCATGTTTTATGTAACAGTACACTCCAAAATGATCTCATAAAGAATTGAAGTTTTAGAAGACATTCTTGCTTTAAAAACCAGCATCACATAAAAGTTCTCTGAGTGTTTTTAAACTACTTTTGCAAAGTATTCTTATAATTGCTAACATTACCTATGGGACTGACTGACTTTGAATTTAATTGAAGTAAAAATGCATCTCTTTGACAAGGTCACTCTTTAAAGTGGAGCTGCACTACTTTGCATTATAGTTCTGATTTTTTTCTTTCTAAATTAACTATGATCTATAAAATTATCGATAAAGAATAATACCTTAGCCATCAAATATTAATAATGATTACAAGAGAGAGAAACTACCTTTAATGCACCTAAAATTTATGGGTGGTAATGATCTCTACTAAATCTGGAAGAATGGGTCTGTGTAGCTGGGGGTGGGCAGTGCAAAGGGGTTCAATGGAAGGCTCTGAGCCAGAATAGATACGCTTCATAAGAGATTTGAGACTATGAAGTCTAAACTAGTTGAAATCAAGCAAAGACTTAAAAATAAAACAAAACAGGAAGTACCATACAATACCATACAGTATTGTTATTTGGGGGTAGATGGGAAGGAGTTCATCCACCAATATTTCCATGTTATTTAATGGAAATCTTATGAATGCTTTGTGATTGCACATTGTTCTGAAAGTACATTATGGAAATGAGTATTTTGTATTAATAGATCATCATTCTTTGATGATTTCAGACATATTGGACTTCACCTCAGAAAGTTATTAAATGTCTTCTCAGTTTTGAAAAAAAGGAGAAGGATATTCAAATCTTCCTTCTAGTGGGCAGCTGACCTAGAAGCTTACACTAAACTTCCTTCTGAGCTAAAGCCAGAATCATGCTAGTCAAATGAAGCACAAGAGCTCATTATGCTCAAAATGCAATGTCTGAGTGACCTGCGACTTTTTTTTCCATGCAACCTTAGTTCTATAAGACCTCTTATTAAAAAAAAAAAAAAAAAATGGGCTGCATCTTATTTCAATATTATAACTCTATTATGCTAGAAACTACAGGGCATATAGTAGTTGTAGAACTCTCTTGGTTAATAGTATTTACAGATATCACTTGAGGCAGGGCTATTACTCCAGAATGAGTCACAAACCGTGAGCATTGCAGTGATGGCTTTATGGAACGAGAGAAGCAACACGGTGGGCTGGAAAGAGCATGAACCCTAGAGGCAGAAGGAAACAAAACAAAACACTGGGTTCAAGGTTCAACTACTTCTAAGATATAAATATGGATAAAACACTAAATTCCTGTGAGCTTCAGTATCTTCAGCCATAGAACAGAGTCAATACAGACTGACTGTTTTCTGTGAAAATCAAATGAGATAATATATACTAAAGATATCTGAATTTCCAAGGAGCTATACATATATAAGTTACAGTTATTAATAAAGGTAATGCAATTTTTGCCATGTCAGACCTCTCCTCATTTAGCACTCCCTGCAAAGGACACATGGGATACAAAAACACACTCCTCTTCTGATTTTTATCTCATCTCCACACAGAAGAGAGGGTTGTATTAACCCTATACGTGGTCAAGTAATTTATTGTACGTATGATTCATGTCATTATAATCAGTCAACAAAGCTATTGACTGCTTTGTATAGAGCAACATGTTAGGCCCTGTGGAATTAAAAAAATAAGTAATGAAAAAAGAAGTGTGTGATTAATTTAAAAGACTAAGCAGACACATGAAAGAGCTGAAGAATGTTTGCAAAAAATATATGAAATCAAATGAAGCTATCTAGGTATTTATAGACAACTGAACTGTGTCAATAAAGGAGGCCATAAAAGAAGCAACTTGTATAAAGGTTCTGGGCCTGGAATAGTAGAGTGCAAAGGGAAGTGGTATTTTCAAGGAGAAAGAATAGTGTGGCACAGTGTGACTTATTCCATGGCCCCCTTCAAGTGCCTATACAACTTAGTAATCATATATTCTTCCCTTACTTCTCCTCCTGACATTTGTCTATTAAATAACTGTAGTTTGAGTGCTGTAGAACCAGATATCTGCCTTCTAGAAGCCTAAGTCCTAAAATTAAATTGAAGCAAAAAACGGACTCCCCTAGGAAGAGTTTAGAATATTGCATATATACTCATCCAAAAAAAGAAGGTTTTGTGGGAAAGATTACTTTTTTTATAGTGAGAGCTTGAAAGGGCACACATAGGCATTTCTAGCTTTTTCCTCTTCTTTTCTGAGGTAGAGCAGGGTTGGGTTTCTTATTTTCTTTTTACTTATAGATACAATACAGTACTAGAGGCTGAGAACTTGAGTTTTTTTTTTTAAGATATTATTTATTTATTCATGAGAAACACAGAGAAAGAGAGAGAGAGAGAGGCAGAGACACAGGCAGAGGGAGAAGCAGGCTCCATGCAGGGAGCCCGAGTGGGACTAGATCCTGGGACTCCAGGTTCAACCCTAGGCCGAAGGCAGGTGCTAAACCACTGAGCTACCCAGGGATCCCCGAGAACTTGAGTTTTAGATACAGTGAGACTTAGTAACCTTGGGCAAACTATTTGCCGTCTTGAGTCTCAGTTTTTCCATTTCAAAATAAGAATTCTGTATAATCTCCAGAATTTTTAGAACAGAGCATATTGAATTCCTTAGGAGGGAAAAAACACTATAAAGATTAAATATTGGCTTCTGTTAATATTCTCTTAAAAACAAAATCCAAAATACCTGTAAGAAAACTTATCAGCCTTCTTCAAGCACAACATTTTTATAAGTTACTCTTATATCAACTGCAACTGAGCCATAAAAAAGTCTACAATGGATTAGTGAAGTTTAAGATGAAACTTAGCTCTTGTTGAATAGAAAGAAGTCTGTGACCCTGAGACATCCAAAGAGGTACCCAACCAAAGAGGAAAGAATCATTCTATTCTACCTTATGCTAAATCATTGCTCTTCTGCTTTTATTGAAAATTTTCTAAATTCTCTACTAATTACTCCTAAATATGTACATAGATTAGCCACTCAACTAGAATATTTTAAATTACCATCCAATTTTATTTCTGGACTTCAGTCTCTTAAACTACTCAAGGACAACAAAGGATTCCATTAAAGAAAAACGAACATATCTGAATATTTCCCACTGAGTGATCAGGAAAGATGTCTTCTTTTTTTTTTTATAAAGATTTTATTTATTTATTCATAGAGACATAGCTAGAGAGAGGGAGGCAAAGACACAGGCAGAGGGAGAAGCAGGCTCCATGCAAGGAGCCCGTCGTGGGACTCGATCCCGGGTCTCCAGGATCACGCCCTGGGCTGCAGGCGGTGCCAAACCGCTGCGCCACCGGGACTGCCCAGAAAGATGTCTTCTTTAATGAAAGTATAATGTGAAACAACATAAATCAAGAAAATAGGGGAAAGGGTATCTATGTAGAGCCCTACTTTTACAACAGTAACAAGTGAGTAAACAAATAAATAAATAAAAACATGAAGCCTCGATATCTTCAACAATTCTACATGGGTGTTCAAAACCAAGAACTTACCTGTCATTAATACAAGAGAATGCAAGAGATACTAACTTTTATTTTCTCACATAAATTTTAAATAAAGCCTTGAAAATGGATTCGTTGAGTTGACAGCAGCAGTAGTCAAATCTCATTCTAACCCCATCCCCAGACGAGGTCAGGAAAAGCTCTTGAAAGTGGCTTATTTTACATCATAGCCTCAGGTTAAGCCAAAATAATCCAGGAGGAGGAAAACAACAATCATAACAACAAAAAAATTCCCACAGTGAGCTACACACCCCAGATGCCCAGACCTTCCATGGGATCTTAATGAGGGTCAAAGGTCAGTGCTAAGAAGCCTGGTGAAACAGTGAGAACCAAGATCCTGTTTCCATTTTAATGCCCTTATGTTTATGTTTTGCGTTCTGCAGGGGAAAGGCCGAGACAATTCTACTTCCAGGGAGGCCAGAGAAAAATGCACTGGATGTAGTAGTTTGACAGAAAAATAAGGGTGTGCCATAGGGCCAAAGGTAGCTTCAGTTCAGAAAAATACAGAACTGCCAAAAAATATACTGTTAGCTGGAAGTTCTCATTCAACCCTGGCCTAAAATTAAAGTACATTATTAAAAGAAAGACCATTGTTTTCAATCTGCCCCTTCACCTCTCCACCCACACACCTCCAGAGAAGGCTGCTCATGTTTAAATTTAGCAAAAATATTAGTTATATAATAGTCATGAGCCAGCTCAACATCCCAGTTTCCCAATTTGTCATGCCTGACCTTCCTACGGCACTCTGATACACCCCATTTTATTACAGCTGCTTATTTTGTTTATCTGAGAGACTCAGATTATAGTTTATCATTAATTAAAAGTTACCTGTTTGCTTGGCCATTTCAGTCAAAACTGGTTTTTATCTCTATAGAACAATTTTCCCCTGGGGGTATAAAATGCTAGACCCCCCCGCCCCCCACCAACCCTAACTGCCATTCCTATCTCAGCTTCTGAACCTTTGATAACCTTTGAAACTAGATCCAAATCAACATTTCATGTAGTTCCTGAGCTTATCATTTTGGGATAACTTTAGCTTCTGGTTTCCAGGCCAAGACTTGCTGGAAATCCTGAAACAACATGAGTATGTTCATCCTAGAGGGAAGTCCAGTGGGGATCGGAAATGCCATAGTCTATTTTGACCTTACCAAATGTCTAGTTGGTCCTGGCTGGGATTCAGGAGGAGTAAGCTTCTCACACCATCCTGTGGTTAAACAGATGAGAGAAAATGTCATGACAGCCTCACCCAAGAGAACAGGGATTGTGGCTTTTCCTCCTAGGTCTAGTACTGAAAATGAAGTAAGTCACAGGCCCTGATGCTTAGCAATTATAAAGTTTTTTGAGTGCCTACTCTGTGCTAGGCTCTGGGATATGCACTTTATGTGGCTTATCTCCTTGAATCCATCCAATAGTCTTCTGAGGGTAGTTCTGTTATTCTCTCCATTTTATAGATGGGAAAACTGAGGCTCAGAGAACTTAATCTTAAAGTTAAAAAGCTAGCAAAGACTAGAGACAGTTTTAAACTCAGTCTGGATCAGAACTAGCAGCCTACCCTCTTCTCCACTATGGAAACTTCTGTAAGCATTGTGTGCCAGAAATCACCTGGTGAATGTTGACACCTGTTTCCTTCACCATCTCTGCCACTTCCCAGAAAGATTCCATTCCCTGAGTTACTTTGGTTATAAACATCTGAAAGAGAGGAAGGAAGGAAGGAAGGAAGGAAGGAAGGAAGGAAGGAAGGAAGGGAGGAAGGGAGTCTATCCAGGTGATTCTGATACAAACCAGAGTTGGAACCACTGAATACTGCAGGTAATAAAGTAGGTTAATAGATTTTGTCAACTGTAAAGCAGTTTGTGAATGCTTTTTAATCAATATGCTCCTTGGGGCAGAGACATCATCTTATAGATTTTTGCATTATTTTTTTACTCATTGAACAAATGAATACTAAGTGCCTACTACATTTTAAGAACAGCAAGGGCCTTCCATAAACATCAGAGAAAGTCTCTGGGCTCATAGAGCTTAAAGACTAGCTCTGTAATACCCTACAACAAAGCAGGGTCACAGGGGCCATTCAAGAAGCAACTATCAAATTGTTAAAGTATTTCTACATATTGCTTTGCTTTAACCTTTTAATTGTAGTTTGGGGTAGATAACACTTTTGGTTAACTACTGCACAAAAAGACTATACATTCTATATGAACACTCTTCCAGAACCATAACCCCACCTCCTTTCTTTTAAACATTAAGCCCCTATGTGGTTTGGAGCACAAACATGATGCTCTACTGATATGAAGATACTTTTCCAGTGGGGGCAATACTTTCAGTTTTCTTTTCTAGTGCTAGGTCTATGTTCTCAACTCATACTTTTTGGGCACCACTGCAATAATCCATTGAAAGGTGGTAGTTCAGAATGACTATGTCCCTAAGTTCTCAAACTCCAATTTGGTTTGCATCAAGTTTCTTCTTGACCATAAATCAAAAACTTGTTATCAAAACCAAAAAGACAAATAAGATTTGGTGTTTGACATTCTAAAGACATGTCTATGGCCATACCACCCTGAACGCCCCCGATCTCTTCTGAAATTCTGATTTGTGCACTTAAAATTTTGTTGTTGTTGTTAAAAATTTTCATGAAATTTATCTGGATTTGTTTCTAGATCTGGTAGACAGGAAATGTCTCAATAGTAGTCATGAATTAATTCAAAACTTGGGGCATGTAAACTACTGATCTAAAAAAAAAAAACAAAAAACTGTACCTCCCAGAATATATAGTTGAGAAGACTAAAAACACATTCTTTCACCAGACAAATTCCACTTCTTTAGTCAATTCATTTTCACACGATCCCAGATTTTTTTCCTAAATAATGATTTAAAAAATATACATCTAAAAAACCCCTCTTTAAAATAAGACAAACACATCTCCAATCTCTTTTGGTTTCCTTTTAAAATACATCTGATTTCAGGAAATTGCTGTGATTTTGTTTTAAATGAGAGTAAAAAATAAGCACATAGTTTTTAACAGTAATAATTCAAAAATAACATATATATTTGATATTTAACATTCCTTGAAAAGCCAAGTCCTCCTTGAGTGCCTAAAATAGGTAATATCCAATCTAGAAACTTTTGTCTAATTAAGAGCATGGCCATGAACTTGGGAAGAGATCAGGCCAAATCTTGACTTCTCTTTGAAACACTCTTTTAAGAGTGAAAATAAAAGTTACATTCACACAGAGGCCCCTCACAGGCCACTGAACAAGGGAAAAGCATTGTTGTTAGAGGGAATGCAGAGGAAGGGAGGGCGGAATCATCTGGATAATGACCCTAACCTCAAAAGCCTAAGCTCACCTCTCGAGGGGCTACCTGGAAATTGAGTGAGACCCAACACTGTCTGAGTGATCTCTCTGGACTACTGAACTGAAAATTGGGCCTGAGAATTTTCTCACTTTGTTTTGCAGTCAGACTATAAACAAAGATATTTTTATTACCTTCTGAACAATTTCCCTTTGCAAACACCATTTGTCAATCATGTTGGGCACACAGAGCATACTCAAAGTCTATGAAAGAAAACTTCCCTCTAGAGTAGCACCCAATCCAACACCCAATGCCTATTTTTTGAGTCTCTTCTGCTCACAAACACTGGAAATTCAATGGAAAATAAGACACAGGTCTTCACAGGGTGAAGGAGAATATCAGGAAACTGGGGATGAGGCTGGGAACTGTGTCTTAAATAGAGTAACATTTGCTCAACCAACCAGCTTCATAACCCACAATTATACCAAGGTTTTTGGTTTTTTTCTTCCTGTGGTCACTGTATCTAAAGGTTAAAATGTACCAAAATAATAAATAACAGAAAACCTACAAATTACTTTATTTTGCAATTCATTTACCATTTATTTTATTTTATATTTTTGTTGTTTTGTTGTTCTTTTTATAAGAGCTTGTCTAGATGCATAGCATCTAGAAGAGTAGCCACTGACACCAAATTTTCGTTACACTTATCCAAGACCCCACTACAGCCAGATGTCTTGGAGTTGCTTTACAACACAAATATGGGCACTTTACTGTGACATAAATTTGTAAAGAATAAAGTCTGGGGTATGGGGAAAATCCTTTAAAAACAAGCCAGTCCCACCTTAATAAGTTAAACTGTTTGATTAAGTTAAACTTCTCTGTTCTCTGCAGCTATAAGTAGCCTTCACACCTTATTCATTATTTAGTGTTTTGGGCAGGATTTCCTTCATTGTCAAAGTGACCCAAATGATCATATAGTGAAAGCATGTCTTTTTCAATTCAGTCTAAAAATAATGGACATTTTGTTTTTCAAAGGATCTTAATGAAGGTAAAATAATTAAATGTCTCTTTCAAAAAAAAAAAACACATTTTCTACACTCTTACCCTCTTAGCCCATTATTAAAAGTTGCCAGGTCTTTACAAAGAAGGAAAAAAAAAGGATATTAAATCTGTGGTGCCAGGGGAACTGACCAGATATAAACAGGGAAAATAAGATTTGACTCTTTTGGGGTAGTTTGAATACCAAATGTTACCATTTGCATTTGATTAATTGTTTTCTAAGGTGATCTTAACACTACAAAATACAGGCTTTATGAACTCCTTCCCTAAGGATGTAAAGTTACTTATTTCACAAGTATAAGCAAAGATTCACCTTATATTATATCAAATGGGTCAAATTACAGCATTTCAGAAAATGTGTGTGTGTGTGTGTGTGCCTTTCAAAGAACAGTAAGGAAAGTGGGCTCCTGAAAGTCGCTCAGATAGATAGCACAGTGGGAGGGAAACAAAACGCCCTTCTGTTTTCCATTAAAGTTATGTTCTGCACCAAGTTTGATTGCTAAACATCTGGCAGTCTTTTCTCTGATAACGTAGTTCAGTGGAGTGGACAATGCTAAGCCTTTGAAGCAATCCCTGTAACTCTTAGGTGGTAGGTGAACAAGAGCATAAGATAAGAACTCTAGAATTTTTCCCTTCTATCAAAAGTGGCAAAGAGGTTTACAGTCTTTTATTTTCTTTATTCTTTGAGGTCCCATTGTTTCCATTCCCTTGAATAGGATATAGGAGAAATTATGGGGGAAGTCACAAAAGTGGGCTTTGCCCACTTCCACTATCAGAAACAAAGCCTCTACCTTTTCCTTCACTGAGGGAAAGGAACCAAAAACCAACTGAAATATTCATGATCATGTATTTAAATGCTCTGAGTAATTTATAGTTAGAGAGAAGACAGAAATATTCAAAGTGAGAAGATCTGAAAGATTCTCCTACATTGTTTAGCTCTGATATTATGCATCACTTGTTTCTAAAGAGTCTTCCCTTCATTTATCCAAGCTATCATTTCTAACAACAACAAAAGGAACTCGTTTTAATTAAGAATCAGCATTTTGAAGCTGGGAAAACAACATAGAAGTCACCTAACCCAACTTTACATTTTAAAGACAAAGGAGCTGAGGCATAGTGACTTGGTCAATGACACCCAACTAAATAAGAATAATTGAAATAGTTTACAAGATGCATATAGCAAAAGATTTTTTTCACAAATAAGGATGTGGAGGTTTATGAAACTAAAAGAAGGAGAAACAAAAGCTGTGATGCAGGAGAGTCCTATATGGATAACTAGAATGTGTTGGCTATGAATTTGCCTATGTGACTCTTAGCCACCAAAGCAAAGAAAGAAAAATGATCTGTTACATATTCACTGTTCATAGATAAAAACATCTGTTTTGGGATCCTTGGGTGGCGCAGCGATTTGGCGCCTGCCTTTGGCCCAGGGCGCGATCCTGGAGACCCAGGATGGAATCCCACGTCGGGCTCCCAGTGCATGGGGCCGGCTTCTCCCTCTGCCTGTGTCTCTGCCTCTCTCTCTCTCTCTCTGTGTGACTATAATAAATAAAAATTAAAAAAAAAAAAAACATCTGTTTTTATTTGGACTCTCACAAAGTCCCCACACTGAAGTGTGAATCACTCCTGGAGTTAATGCATGCCTACAACAGTAAGTTTCATGGGAATCATGCCCCTCAAAGAAATCTTAAGAGGAAGCTCACTCCTACTAGATACCACCATGATCCCATTTACGTGCATTTTTTTGAAGTTTGGCTTTATCCAGAGAGAAAATTTGCATGGAGGAATGGAAGGACCAAAGATTATTCAAAGCACAGTTATTGGTTGACCATTTACTCCCTGTCAGGCTATATTCTAGGTGCTTTATTTACGTTAACCAATTTCATCTCTTCAGCAATCTAGGAGATATATATACTATGTCTTCCCATTTAACAACTGGGGAATATAGGTGTATGACCTGACCAAGTTCATGTAGCTAATGAGGGCTAGAGGCCCACACTCAGGCTTCAGAGCCTAGGCTCTAAGCCACCCTGTGCTATTAACCTAGCACTGCTACTGCTTGACTCCTCAGTAGGTCATTACTCTCTCCTATGTGTGTTATGCTCTTTCAATAGTTCTCAACCTTAAGATTTACTAAGGGGTAAATATTGACACTGAAAATTATCTTTCTGGTAAACAATGCTATTTCTGTATAACAAAAGTAGCTGAAAGTTGATATTTTTAAGCTCTGGAGCCATGCTGAAGAAAAACTATTTCCCAAATTGATTTTTACCAAAACCAACCAACCCTGAGAAATGCTGAAAAGGACAGTTTTCAGATCTCCATAGGAAAACAGAACAGGAAATGCAAGTCAAGTTCCAGGGCTCCCAGTGAAATAATTCACCATAGAAAAGGCTCCTGACACCGCAGGGAAAAGGCACTTCTGCTAACATTTCTAATGTCCCTTAACCATGCTCTCCTACTTACTTTGTAATGATTGCATGTTTTCCCTTTGGGCCTACTAAAGTATTTAATTGCAATTACACTCATTTACATAGCAGATGAGGCTAATTGCTGGTATTAGTTACCAAATGTATGCTTGTATTGTGAGGGTGAAAAAAATGCCCTACAGAAAAGAAAACGACTGTGCCTCTAATTAAGGAGTTATGAAGTCAGAATGAGCTGGTTCCAAGATGTAAATATGAAATTGAGGGCTTTCAGAACACTATAATGGTTTTTTATTACTCCATCTCACTTCCTTGATTACACACAATGTTTAGGGACTAAAGATAAATACAGTGCAATGTTCATAGTGCTGACCTGATTGCTAGGCACATTCTCTCACACATAGATGGAAATAAATACAGTTGTCTTGCAAACCCATGATAAATGGTGGGTTATGAATACCTGGTCTTCATTTACTTGGCTATTCAATTGATAATCCTGGCTCCACTTATTGCAAGAGGAGCCTTGGCATCATCAAATACACACAAATTGGTATTTGACGCTTGTTATGCATACTTCATATACAATAAACAAAGAAATCATGAAATTGGTACAAATTCTTTGAGAAAGACCAAAAATTGAATACCTCTATGTTGTTCTATTCTTTGATTAATTTCTGTGTTGGCACAATGTCTAAAAATGGCACTCTGTGGTGACTTATCTTGAAGAAGGTTACAATCTCATTGGGAAGACAAAATTCATACCCTGAAACTATTCTATACATATTTTTCCCCACCCACTTCATGCCAGAAAGACTTTAAGGCAGAATGGTAGCCAATAATAAGAGACAACAATATTTAGTACTAAGTATAAACCAGAAGATCAGAATGTCAAGCTGTCAGAAACAACAGGAGCTTTAAGAAGATAACATAAATATATATACTTTTTTTTTCTTAAAAAAGATTTGCAATGGACAAATAGACAACTTTCACAATCACAGTACTTCAACTGCCAGGACTGACAAACTTCATTGTTTAACAGTTTGTGTTTAGAATGATTTTTCACCAGTAACATTTTTTCTAATTTCTCCTTCTTCTTAGTCTGGATCCTCACCATGACCTTATCTCAAGGATAGGTTGTTCCTTTAAAAAGAGAGACAGACAGACTGAGGAAAGGAGAGAAGAAGAGAGTGAGGGAAAGAAGGAATAAAAAGAAAAGAAAAGAAGAAGAAAGAAGAAAGAAAGAAAGAAAGAAAGAAAGAAAGAAAGAAAGAAAGAAAGAAAGATTACTTGCTTTGTTGATTCTCTCTTTACTGAATGCTTAACTATGATAATATTATAGTGTTCAGTTACCTACACAGTTCATTTCATGAAATGAGTCTGGCCATCAGCCAAACCTCTGACTCTTCTTTTTCTCTTTATTTAAAAAAACAAAGAAAGAAAGAAAAGGAAAAAGAAAAGGAAAAGAAAGAAAGAATTGGAGGAAGAAAAAAGAAATGAAAGAGAAAGGATAAAGAAAATCTGCCATGGCCACCAAAAACTGCATTCCATGGATACCATGGCCTCACCCTTCTTAGTAAGCATTCTTTTTAAATATAAGCCTTTGGTAAACCAATCCCAGGTAGTTATGATGACAGGTAAGCAGAGCGTTATTTTTTAAACTTGTGTGAAAAATCCATTTTGAGTTTCATCTCTTCTCGAGGGTACTCAGGCAGTGCAATCACTAGGCTCTGATGCCAAATGTAAACAGGACATCCTTTCAGATATCCAGGTCCAGCTGGAGAGAACACACACCCTCTGGTTCTTGCCCTGTTCGGGAAACCGACCCCAGTCCTTTCACAGAGAGATGCTGGAGCAGGGAAACCTACTCCTGCATGTGGGATGTAAACAGAATCCTTAAAAACATCTTTTTCTAGCTATTGTTTGATGTGTTCCTCCCCACCCCTTAATTCTTCTTACACCACAGCAGCACCTGCAGGCTAAAATTGGCAGAGGCACCCCATGGTTGTGATTTGTCACAGTTTTCCATTCACTGGGGAGAGTTTATATCTTAAGCCCTGGAATCAGAGAATGTTAGTAGTAGAAAGCATTTGAGAGCTCATCCAGCACAATTTTTCTGGCTCTGCAGTTAATAATTAGATGCTGAGGAGTGAAGAAAAGGCACAGCCTTTGAGTAGCCTAATCTCTAGGTGAATTACTGCTTTAGGTGCTCTTAGAAGCAGGTGGGTCATAAAGAAACAATAACATGAATTCTACTCTGAAGAAGTAGTATATGTATATACTTATCATTTCTCTGCATAATAGAGCAGTATCTTATGAAGAAGTTGTATATGTATATTCCTACCATTTCCCTACGTGGCATAGCACTAAAAAAGCCTCATAAAATATTATATTAGCAAGAGCTCTGTAGCAACAAGAACTGTAGAAGTTTAGAGGTTAAATGCATCAGTGAGAAATGACTAGTTAGGAAATACTTTAGGTAGGAGGCAAAATTCTCGTAGTGCTCTCCACTTCCACACTGGCAAAGGAGAGGAAATACTCTTACTCGGAAGCTTAAGAATGGCTGACTCTAATCCTGGTTGATAAAAAGTTATTTCTATCTCTACTCATCTTCTCATTTTCCCCTACCCTGTTGCATCAACTCACTGAACTCCATTTCAAACTCTACACAACCACTCTTGAGTATCTGCCCAACTCAACTGGCTTACTTCTCTTTGAAAATTGCTCACAGAAGTAGGTCCTCAGTTGACTGATCTTCATTAGTTCAGTTCTCTACTTACCCCACTCAACTCCACCAGACAAAGTGATTAGACCAAAGCTCAATGGCTGATCCAAGTTGGGTCAAACCACTTCTCCCAGGAATTTGGAGTTAGATGATCACTGTTCAATTAGTCTCAACATGCAATTAGAAGTATAACAAATACCTCTGAGACCTGTATACTAGTCATGTATATGCAGAAAGAGACAGAGCAAGAGTACTTCTGGCTTTCATTGGAACTACTTCAATTCCTTTTCAAGGATTGGCTGCACTTGTCCTCAGGCACCCAGCAATGCAACTGAAGAGTCTGAATTAAAACTCAAGTCCTGGAATTAAATATTTTCCCAGTAGTTTCATCTGAAAAGATTTCTCCTGTTCCTAATCATCTATCTAATTCTAGAATCAACCCATCCTTGTACACTAAATGTGAATCCAAACTTGTCAATTTTTCTTTTCACCCTCTAAATTTGTCAGAGCACCGCCAAGTTCAAACAAGATTTAAGACTAGTTAACTAAAATCAGATTCTTCCTAACAGCTTTCAAAATAGTAATTAAATTTAAGGAAATACCCATTGGTGTCCCCAGTGCAGTCTAACCCCTAGTGTACTGACTTATCAGAGCAGTCCCACTTTAAGTTAAAACCTGAAATAATGCTGTTACTTCATGTTTTTACATGCCAATATTTACATGATTTAATATAGTCATTTAAAAAATAAAATCAGTAAAGCAAACATATGCTTATACAATTGCATGGGACAACAATTTAAATTATTTATAAAAGAAGTTTGTCTTTACAATAAGAATTCCTAAGTAAATGAGTAGAGAAAGGACTGATTACAGTTAGAATTGATTTCAAAAATTTCATGCAGAGGTCTGAAAAGGAAAAAAAAATCTACAAGACTGAATATTTTCATTGGACTATTAATATACATTGCCCACCATCAAGTAAATACATCAGGAATAACACTTGCAGAGACTTTGGTCTTAGCAACCAAAGTGATATTTTCTGAAGAATCACTGACTTCACGTTTCTTCAAGAAGGTCACAGAGACCCTAAAGTATCACATTCCCCTCTGATGTCTTCTTACCAATCCCCCATCATCACTATAGAAGGGCTCAGAACCAGGTCTAAGCCAGACTATGAAGCAGAGCTCTGTTTTAACATTATCTCCCCACAAAGACTCTTAGAATCCTCACATTGCCTCTTTAGACCAGGGATCCTCCCCATGGTTCACCCCACTTCCACCTCCAGCACTTTTTTCCTGGACAATGCCCAATGAACTTGATTTCACCGTTCTCCACCATTATCATCACCTTTCCAAGTCCTGTTTTTTTTTAAAAATATTTTATTTATTTATTCATGAGAGACACACAGAGAGAGGCAGAGACCTAGGCAGAGGGAGAAGCAGATTCTCTGCAGGGGACCTGATGCAACTCAATCCCAGACCCCCGGGATCATGACCTGAGCCAAAGGCAGATGCTCAGCCACTGGGCCACCCAGGTGCCCCTTTCCAAGTCGTTTTATCTTAGGACTCTTATCCTTGATGATAAAACAACAAGTATTTAGGAATGCTGATAAATTAATTAATTATGTCATCCAGCTAATTAGGTTTATATTTTAAGAAAGCTCTGAGACAATGTTCATATTCAGGGATATCTTTTAAACCTCTTTTACATATTCTATAAGATGCAACATAGTGCAGTTCTAGTAATAGGTGCCAAATATAAACTTGGATTGAATTTCTGAAAAGAATTAAGCCAGATGAATCATTCTAGGTTTTCCCCAATGTCTTTCCATCCATCTCTCCTTTCCTTCCCCACATATCCATATGTTCATGCCAAAAGAGGTTACATTAATCAAACTGTATGTGGCTCTAGGTAAAAACCACAAAATAAATCTAGAATTTATTAGCTTTGTTTCTATATTATGGCCCCATTGAAGTCATTTGGACATACTTCATCTCAATTTCCTCTTCAATGAAATGGGGTTATTATTGATCTATCACTCCTAGAGCTTTTGGTACATTCTGTTTTGGTAAAACAATTTGGGAGCCTTCCAGGAAAACTGTCAGAGAAAACTAAATATGGACTATTAATTTAAAAATATATACATCAAGCATCTATGGTGCATAAAGCCCTGTATCAGCTTTTAGAGAAGATACAAATATGGCTAAGATTTTCTGCCTTAAAAAGACTACTGTGGGAAAGCCTAATGCAGAACTTTATAATCTAGGTAATTTTAGTTAAGATAAAATCACAGTATAAGCAACAACATTTCTATAACTGTTGTGTAAAAAAGAAAAACACATTCTTATCTTTCAGAAATTTCCACATCAATAAATGAGGAAAAATGATGAAGAACCTCACATGTCTCTGAAGGTGTAGCCCAAAGAAGATAGGCAAGTTCTATAATTTTCTATGCTTGTTTTGGTAGCTCCACAGAAATTGACCTTACATCTCCAGAACTGTCCTTTCAATATCATTCATCTCTATGGACTCTAGGAAATTGCCGTAGAGTGCCTTATAACAGTGTTCACCTTGTTAACGTTAACTGTGAACTTCAGGTCCTGCTGGAGGTACTCAAGGGATAATAATACATAGAATTTCAAAGCCCAGGAGACAGCTAAATAGAAATGAAGATAACAGTTAAGCTAGGAAAAGCCAGAAAACTCTGAGTTCACCCCCCCACACACCCAAGTCAACAGAAAGCACATCAAGTCATTTGTTGAACTGTACACTGACTATGTCGCTGGGATGAATTTGTGTTATACCAGGAATTACCACCTCTAGAGAGCAGATTCATCTGGAAATGCTGTCATGTTACAGGGAAATGCTGAGATTTTAACACTGAGGCCCATTCTATCAATATTACTTTACAGAAAATCCCAGAAATTAAAAAAAAAAAAAAGAAAATCCCAGAAATTATATGGTTAAATATGTCTAGGGATGTTTGGAACATTCATCAAAGATGCTGCTATTTCTAGGATTAAGGTAAAGCATTACTTTTCTTCCTAATTTCTTTCATATGAAAGGAACATATTTCAAAAAAAAATGTTCTTTGAATGTTCCCTCCAAAAACAATCAAAGACATTTAGAGACAATGATATTCTCCCATTTTGAACTTGAAGGCTAATCTGCCAGCTTCTTAGCCAACAGTCCAAGGAAAAAAAGATTTTCTTTCCTAAGCGTGTAAATAAAAGCATCACTTACTTCAAAACTTTCCTCTCTTTGGAAGTCATAGTTTTTGAACTTAGCATTAAATGCAGCTGTCCAAGAAGTAGGTGTGTAGAGGAAATTGGAGAGTGACAGACAGGGAACAGTGAAAGGGTGTTTTTATCTAGTCTCTGAGAAAACTTGTGGAAAAATTTTCCAAATACTTTATGGAATAGCAAGAAAAGTCAAATGTTTGGAATTTAGGTAAATTTCATTATATCAATAAAGAAACATGGCAGAAGTATTAAGGCACAAAATTTTCCAAGTTTAGGCTTAGGGAAGTTATTACTGTATGTGTGCACACGTGTACATGTGCATGTATGCCTGTAGTGCATGTGCATGTGTTTTCATTAGGAAGTGATATATATAATTCAAATCTTGAGCAACCCCATTTTTTTCCTTTCTTACCCCCAAATTTCCACCAATATTAATTATGTGCCTAGTTAATTTGTCTCTTATTTAGGTATGACACAACTACAGAAGTTGGATTCCAGGAAGTAAGAAAAGAAGGAAGGAAGATAAGAAGGAAGGAAGGAAGGAAGGAAGGAAGGAAGGAAGGAAGGAAAGAAGGAAGGAAGGAAGGAAGGAAGGAAGAAGGGAAGGAGGGAAGGAGGGAGGAAGGAAGATAAGAAGGAAGTAAAGGGAAAGAAAAAGATTTCTCTACCTTCCTTCTTCTGTACATTTTCTATAATAATCCTCCCTGACAGCTACCCCCTACATTTTTCCCTATGTCCACTTTGTGAATTCAACATACCAAGTCACATATTGGGCTCTTTGATATTTCAAATAAGTTTTGTTATATGCTTGCAAAGAAAGCAAATATGATCCATTTAAAAATAAATTCACTTCAAGAAACATAAGTAAGAACTTGGAGCAGAAAGATGGATCTTAGCCATCACTGCATCTCTGCAGGCTACCCTTTTTCATATTCGTCTTTGACCTGATCTGGTAACAAATTTACAGTTTCAGAGAAACCTGGAGTTAACAAAAAAAAGCTAATATTTTCCCCTTATATCTGCTCCTTATCCTTTTGTATCATTTTGTGTTAAAATATCCAGCTTGTCAAGTGCTCTGGCCTTTCAGAGATGAGCACTAGAAATACATAAATACATAGATGTCTTTTATATAGGCTTTTTCTAACTAAATTTAGCTGCAGGAGGATATAAAAGACAAACGTGTTGACAAATGACAAGATGTTACTCACTGTAAAAATATTATTGCATGCGCACAATTTCCGGTTATGGTGCATATATTGAATGCAACTTTGTTCAAAATGAACTGCATATTAAGAGAAATGCTGCCTTCTGATCTGTTCTAACTTGATTTTGGATGCTATAGAAGTAGCTATTTTAAAAAACTTTGCTCTGAACCTAATAATTACAAATATAAGAGAATTTGCTTCATGAGATGCCACAAATTAAAGAAAAAAACTCATTTTATTTGGATCAAAAGTGGTTTTGGCCAGAAATTCATAAAAATATTTCAGATGAAGTATGGGAACGATGTAGCTCTGGAGACACATTAAGGAGTGTTACTGCCAACCTCTGATAAAATGAATGTTTTTTAATAATGATGTGCAGATAGGCATTTGGCTATTTAAATGTATTATCTATATTTCAAATAATTCTAATTCTTTAAAGACAAATTTGGCAGAAGTATTTGTATTTGTGAGGGCCTTAGAAACTCTAACCTCACAAGTGTTAATGTATAATTGGTTCTAATCTATTGGTTACCTAAAGAATATATATTGTAGTTCCAGTATCTGTTAGCAATAATAACAGAATCATGTGGTCCAATTTCTTACTTAGCTGAGTTGAACTATCTTTAAATATAAGACATCAAAAGTTTAAAAATAATATATCAAGAATTCATATTCTCATTCTCCATCAAGCCTTAGAATACTTAAATCTAGGTTATTATTATGACACATAATAATGGAACAAGTTACACATAAAAAGAACAACCCTGAATGCACTCACCTTGGGCAACCCAGGACTTTTGGACACAGAACTGATTTGGCTTGAAAAGACATCACAGAGGGCATTAGACTTCAGCTAGGGTCATAAACCTAGATGACTGATTCCACTGGATTCAACTATTCGGCCAAAATAGCTCTAGCCAAAGGTTATTCAGTATTCTCAGTGTTAATTACAATTGTCCTGGTGGTTTATGTTATGTCTGGAAAAGCATGATGAACAAGCCCATTCTGGATTAGACAAGGCACGTGGTAGACACAACACTGAACTCAAGGTCTATATTTGGGCATCGGCATGGGCAAATCCTAACTGCATTTGGCAGAAATGCAGGTCTAATGATCCTTCCAAGACTAATCCTAACACAAGCAAATGGCTGGATTTGGTAACATTTTCAGCATACTGCATTACAAATAAGAAATAGGTCCACTGCATTGTCCAATCTTTTATTGAAGTCAGTATTTAATTCTAAATTTTTCCTATTGTCTTCCCTAGCCTGCATATCTTACAGAGCCATCACACACCATGAGGCAAATATTTTTCCGTTAGATCTTCAGGGTGGGGATTCTATTGAGGTCAGTGTTTCAGAGCTTGGTACAGGATGTTCCTTCAGCTTTCTGAATCCTGGCTCAGTGAAATCACTGATAAGCTAAGCCTTTGCTCTTGATTTCCCACAGAACTGAAAAAAAAAAGTATAGATGAAGTAACTCGGGAGAAATGGGTAAAATG
Source organism: Canis lupus baileyi (assembly GCF_048164855.1). Lineage (NCBI taxonomy): Eukaryota > Metazoa > Chordata > Mammalia > Carnivora > Canidae > Canis > Canis lupus. The sequence goes on along the minus strand of NC_132869.1, from coordinate 6,672,641 downwards.
TATTTTCCCAGCCCAGCAAGCTCCTTCTGCCCTGCCCCCCGCCCACAACATACTCCCACACACCATCTCCGTGTGTGTGTGTGTGCGCGCGCGTGCACGCGTGTCTTTTTTTTCTTCCTTTTTGGCTTATGCTGTTCTTTTTTGGTCTCTGGCCCTAGTTATGACAGCTGATTGACATAGCTGGCAGTTCCCTTGGTGTCTGGTTAAGCAGAATTCCCCCTGCAAAACTAGGATGCAAAACAAAGAACAGACATCACAGTAGAAAGGAAGACAGAACAAAACAAAACCAAGAGAGAAGCAATGTTGTTTGCTGAAAATATTTTTAAATTTTTCAAAAAGAGAGAGCAAACCTTTAAAAGATTGTTTTAATCGTCTGTGTTCTTTTTTCTTCCCTCTTCTCTTTCTAACCATCCCTTCCTCCCCCACCAGCTCCATCCCATACACACTGCTTTTTTGGCTTTCATTTCTCCATCTGCCTTCTTCCTTGTATTTTTTTTCCCTGAGTCATAAACATTTTATCAGGAAATAGTCTTCCTATTTCTGACCTTCCTCAGAGCCAAGCATTTGTTTTATCTTATTTATTTTTCCACCTGGAGGGTAAAATCATGATAGCTTCAAGTGAAATTGTGAGCAATTATTGCTCTGCCTCCTTCCATTTAAGATCTGTCTTCCATTCTTTTACAGAAAACTAGATTTCATACTGCCCCCAATTTTACCACATGTAGCATACAACACCCCCAGCTTAAGATAACCTTCACTAGAGTTTTGTCACATGATAAATGGCTCTCTCTATTTTCCCTCTATTTGAACATCTATGGAATGGGTTATTTGCCCAGGAAGTATCTCTCAGTTTTCTATCACATTGCAAAAGATCTCATAAAATTATGTTCATGGAAATGTTGGTAACTTAATATATCATCCTTTTGGTGTTATGTTCCTTTTAATGTTACTAAGACAAAGAAACAAAATGATAAAAATGTAGGCCTTGTCAACAGGCCTACTGAGTTATTTTCTGATTTTAGAATGCAATCATCTATACTAGTTAGAAGAGAGGTTTGTCCTATGTCATAGGCAGGGTCCTAAAATTCATTAGTCTTATTTTTCTTGTAGTAATTTTGTATAAAATTTGAACTCAATACTATTCTGTTGCTCATTTTTATATATTTAGTTCTCCTAAACTTTTAGAAGGAGGCTTAGCTTACAAAGCTTTTTTACCTTCATAGAGAACTCTCATGTTATTTTTATATATGGTTAAACAAATATGGTATAACTGATATAGGATTTGCATCAAGAATATATAAAGAATTCTTAAAACTATGAAAACAAGCAAACCAATTAAAAAGAGGCAGAAGATTTAACAGACATCTCATTTCACCAAGAAGATACATAGATGACAAATTCCATGTATACAGAGATAAGATACAAAAATGCTCAATGTCATTAGTGATTAGGGAAATATGTAATTGAAACCTTTAGATATTACTATCTATCAGAATGACTAAAATAAAAAACACTGGCCACGCCAAATGCTGCTAGAGATGTGGAAGAAATGGAACTCTTCATACACTGCTGGTGATAATGTAAAATTGTATAACCCCTTTGGAAAATAGTTGGGTAGTCTCTGAAAAACATAAATGCATACCTAACCTATGATCCAGCCATTCTACCCCTTAGTACTTACTCAAAAGACATGAGAGCATATGTTCATTCAAAGACTTATACAGACTTTAGCTTTATTTATAATAGTCCCAACCAGAATATCTATCAACCACCTAAATATCTATCAAGAGGTGAATGTATAAACAAATTGTGTCATATCCATGCAGCAGAATACTACTTAGTATTAAAAAAGAATGAACCAATGTTATATATATGCAACATGGGTAAATCTCAAAATAATTAACCAAGTCTTTTAAAAAGCCAGGAGGAAAAAAGAGCACAAATATTATGATGCAGCTTACGTAAAACTCCAGGAAAATGCAAACCAATCTACAGTTACAGAAAGCAGATCAATGATTGCCTAGAGGCAAGCACAGTTGGGTGAGAGAAACAGATCACAAAGAGGCGTGATGTACCTTTTGGGATGATGGAAATGTTCACCCTTTTGAGTGTGGCGATGGTTTCATATATCACATATTAAAACTTGTCAAATTGTTGGGCAGCCAGGGTGGCTCAGAGGTTTAGCCTCACCTTCAGCCCAGGGTGTGATCTGGAGACCTGGGATCGAGTCCCACTTTGGGCTCCCTGCATGGAGCCTGCTTATCCCTCTGCCTGTGTCTCTGCCTCTCTTCTCTCCCTCTCTGTTTCTCTCATGAATAAATAAAAGAAAAAAGAAAAAGAAATCTAAAACTTGTCAAATTGCACACTCGAAATATGTGCCACTTACTGTGTGTCAGTTATACCTCAATAAGAGTAAATACAGTGTCTTGCCTTCTGAGACTTCTTTGCTCTGTTTTCCATCACTTGAATTTAACTCTTTTCTTTTTCTATTATTTATTATTTATTCTACTTTTAGAAGTTTCTCCTCACTGTGGGACCCTGTCCTGAAAGGGAGCTCTGGCATCAGTTTTGAGAGTATATAGGCAAGGGCCATGGAACCTTTGAACTTTTCAGCACTTTGGGTAAGCAAAACATCTCTGTTTCAGCTGCTGCCCTTAAATGGGCCCGCCACATTGCCAAACAGCACGTTTTGCCTATTTGGGGGCTCTCTTCTTCTCATCTCATTGTTTCTCTTCACTTCCTTTCTCACTGATGCCAATAGCATGCAGCTACTGTAGCTGTACATAGTTTGGCACTGTCCACTTGTCTTTTGGGGTTCATGGGAATGCCTTATTGCCTAGTTTTATCCTGTGGCCTATCTATGAGTTTTTTGTTTTGCTACATAGTTTTTCTCTTTTTAAAATAATTGTCTTAGAAAGACTTTATTTATTTATTCATGAGAGACACAGAGAGAGAGGCAGAAACATAGAGAGAGAAAAGCAGGCTCCCTGCAGGGAGCCTGATGTGGGACTCAATCCTGGGACCCTGGAATCACAACTCGAGCCAAAAGTAGACACTTAACCACTGAGCCACCCAGGTGCTCCCTCTCTTTTCTTTTTTTAAATACAGATTGGGGAAATTCCAAAAACTACACTGGCAATTGCTGTCTCTCTCTTCTTAGAATTCCTGATTGATGGTCTTTTGAGTTTTTCAGATTCCTTTTTTAAAATTCCTTTATTGCTCTGTTGCAAAAATCAAACACAGCTCTTTCATGAGGCATCACATACTGAAACTGGTTGTTTATTAAATTCAAGGTGCTTGTTGAGTACCTACTGCATGCCAGGTACTATTCCAGGCTTCGGAGATGCAGTGATGTAGGGAGATAATGTCCCTGCTTGTATTGGGGCTTTGATTCAACAGGGGAGAAAAACTAATACATAAAATAAGTAAAATATGTGGATGTGGTCTGAATGTTAGCATCCTGATCCAAAAATCCTATGTTGAAATCCTAACCGCCAAGATGATGATATTAGGAGGTAGAGTCTTTGGGAAGTAATTAGGTCACAGGGGCTCTGTTCTCAATATTGGGCTTAGTATTCTTCTAAAAAAGGGCCCCAGAGAACTCCCTAATCTCTTCCACTATGTGAGAGGCCAACAAGGAGGTGCTGTCTATGAACCAGGGATCAGGCCCTCACCAGCCAACAAATCTGCTAGCAACATGGTCTTGAATTTCCCAGCCTCTAGATCTATCAGAAATAAATGTTTATTGTTTCTAAGCTACCCAGTTAATGGTATTTTTGTTACAGCAGCCTTGACAGACTAAGACATCTATGTATAATAATATATTATTTCAGTCTTTTAAATTGTCAGCATGCAGGCAATTAAAATGTTGGTAATAGATTATATGATTTTGAAAGAACACATAGAATTAGGAAAAGCAAAAACCTCAATTATATTAAAATTTTAGGTGCAGAATTAAAAGAGAAACCATGAAACAGGCTGAGAAAGAAAAATCAGAGAGATGGAAGTAGGCCAGGCAAGATTAGGATTACAAATGAAAATAGAGAAGAGCTTATAAAAGGAGGGAGGTGTAAAATTTCTAATTCATATTGCTTGTTCATAAAGAAAGGAGAGAGATAGGGCAATAGAAAAAAGGATGCAAATTCTTAACAGTGTGTTTTGTTAAGGAGAGAGAAAGTTGGTGTTTTGGGTTGCAGTGAGGAAGCAAAAGAAGGGATTAGCTATAAAGAAGTGGTGATTTACTTATCACTAGAATCCCTGTTTGGAGCACATCTAAAAATTTTCTAGCAAGTTTTGATGGAATTAGAGCCAGCCACTGTCCTAGACACTGGGTATAAAGAGATGTAAACCCCATCCTCTTCTGCCTCATGAGATATTCACAGTCCAGTGAAAAGGAGAGGAAAATAGACTTAATTTATTAATTATATTAACTATCTTAAATTGGCTGCATCAGCATTGTGTACTAATTATAAACTAGTTAGTGGAATTTTATTACTGCTTGGCAAATATCTATTCTCCTTTTTACATGATAAAAATGAATCATAAAAAGTTTTAATAGCTTGTCTAAAGCTACTACAGTTCATTAATGAAAGTTTCCTGATTAGAACAGTGTCCAGGCTCCTAAGAATCTTTTTACTTGAGCAGCACAACGCTTTACTAAAAGCATGCCTATTTACCTTATTTTTAAATATTCCATACATGTTTTAAATATTTAAAATCCAAATGTTCAATTCCAGCTAAGAAAGAAATTTTTTAAAAAACCACACACTTGGATATATCTGAAACCATCCTGCTACCAACATCTAGAAATAATGGAAAAACATGACAATATTTTTAATGCATATCTACCTTTGAAAGAAAAAAAAAAAAAAGGATAGTCCCAGGTGGCAAGAATCAGGAAACTCAAAGCCCTAATTGTAAGCACATGAGCTGACTTTGCAGCTGTCCTGGAATAGGGTCCTCTAGTTCGGCAATAGCCAGGGGCTTAGGGTTGCAAAGCACATAAGACAAGACCTTGGGCCTATATGATACAAGGTATTTGAATTGAAACAGCATAAAGTCAAGACTTTCAAAGCCATACCTTCAGAGGAAAGTATAAGAGAAAGAATATAGACCACCACCCAAGGGAGATTACAAGGAAACTTACCCATGAACTCTGGGGAAAAGAAAAAAAAAATCCCAAGCCTGCAACATGAACAGATTTAAAGACCGAATTTATACTACCTTCATAGTTCATGATTCCCCTAAAATGATAAATTAACAAAAAATTAATCTTTTCCTGGGACACATAGGAGAAATAAAATAAAACCACTCTGAAGGAATACTTCAGTCTAGAAGGCAGAAAACTCATATACTCGCACATGCACACACACACACACACACACACACAGCACCACTAAAGATGGTTAAAACTTGCAAAGCACATATAACCAAGAGTCAGCAACAAAACCAATGGAAGGATTAACTTCTTGTAGCAAATGTTGACTGCCCTGTCAGTATGCTTTGGGCCTTGGACTTTACCACTTCATGTTCATTAATTCCCACCTGCAGGTATCTGCATATGTCTGCCCGAGGGCTGTCTCTGAAGCAACAGCATAAATTACTCTGCCCTTGCACATAGCAGACTACATGTTCCAAGGAGGTAACACCCACAGAGCAGCCCTCAACCAATGACTAATATGTAAATATCCCAGCTCCCTTGCTCCTGGGCAAGAGAGGGAGGTGTGATAACTCTGAGACATATGTTCTAGCTGTTTCCCACACATTTCCTTCACCTCCCAAATAAGCCACTTGCTCTTGCATTTTCTCAAGGTCAACTTCTGGAGAAATCAGAACTAATAAAACAATGGAACAACAATTTGAATGAGAATATAAAACATATTTAAAAGTGTTAAGACATAGTAGAAAGGATAGAAACTAGAAGTCAAGAACTAAATCTATAGACAAAAGAAGCAATAGATTTGGAAAAGAAATTAATATAAGTTACAGAACAAAAATTGCCATTATTAAAACTTCAGTGAGTGAGTTAAGTAAAAGGTTAGACATAAATATGAGTTGATTAGTGACCCAAAACATAAATCTTGGGAAATGACCAAGATTTTAGCACAGAGAGTAAAAGGAAAAAAATAAGTGAAACATACAAAAAAAAAATACATAAAAGCTTGAGGGAATAGACAAAATATATATATTTATATTTTTTTCCAAAGGAGGTATAAGCTAAATGGAATAGAGATAGTACCCAAAGATAGAATAGCTTAGAGTTTTTCTAAAATTAAACAAAGATAAGAAAACTCAGATTCAAGAAACACTAGTCCTGAGGATATGTGAAAATAAATTTACACGTAGGCACATTCCTAGAGAAATTGCAAAATTATCAAAAAGTCTGAGAAGCAACCAAAGAAAAGAGTGCGTATATGGAACTATCCATTACAAGCACAGCAAATTCCTTTCAATGGCAACTATAGTCATTAAATAATATCTTCAAAGTGTTAGAAGAAAATACTCCAAATTCATGCCCAGCTGCACTCTTAAGGGTAAGGGCAAAATAAAAATGTTCCTCAGATGAACAAAAACTGTAATGGTCTGCCATTCACAGATCCTTCTTAAGATAACTAGCAAAATTTAGACTTCAGAAATAAGGAAATTACATAAGGAAAAAAAATGGAATGAAGGAAGCAACAGTGATCAAGTTAACAGATAAATATTTAGGAAAACCTGAATAAACATGGACTGTCAGAAGTAATGACCACTTATTTAAAAGGTAGAGCTAAAACCAAGTCTGTACCAAAATGCTAGATAATAGTAGCATGTTAGATGGGGTTGTTAAAACCAGTTAAAATACTCCAATGATCTTATGTTGCTTGAAAGAAAGATACATTGATCAACCTTAGAGTTTAAGTCAAACAATGTATATTAAAAATGTCAGGATAACTACTAAGAGAAATGGAAAGTATTTCTAACAAACTAGTAGGGAAGAAAATAGGAAAAATAAACTTTGTCAATCCAATATAAAGTAAGGAATTAGAAACAATAAGTAGAAGTTTATAAGAAACAATAAGTTGTTGTTTCTAACAAACAAAAATGCCCACAGAAATCACCAAAGATGCTATAAACATATACATGCGTGCACACACATCAGTAATCACAGTGAAAGTAAACGAACTAAAAAGATGCTCAGATTGGACTTTTAAAATCTAGCTGTGTGGTATTTTACAGAGATTCAAAAACATTGCAGAGGTAAGACAAATAGAAAATTAATAGTAAAATGGTATTTTTAAAAGGATATTACTAGTAATTAAAAAACTAAACAGGCCATGGAAAATTCGAGACAATTATATTGTTCCCATCAGCTATTGCTCTATGGTAATCCCAACCCAAAATTCAGTGAGTTAAAACATGAATATTTATACTTGCTCATGAGTCTCAGATCAGCTGAGAACTTGTGCTGATATGGGCCAGGATCAGCGGACCTTGACTGGGCACCCTCATGCATCAATAGTCAGTGAATGGGTTGCCCAGGGATTGCTGGTCTAGGATAGTTTCATTTGCATGCCAGCTCTTGGCTGAGACAAGGGAGAGGTTGGTGAATGAGCCATGTCTTTCATCATCTAACAGGCAATTGGAAGATTATAAGGAAAATAAGATGTACAAAGACCTCTCAAGGCCTAGGCTTAGAAGGGAACACAGTCATTTCTGATTCATTCTATTAGCCAAAACCACTATGACCATAAATAAGATTATAGGAATTTCCCTTAAAAAAGCAGAGTTTAGGGGAACTTTTTCTTAAGATTTTATTTATTTATTCATAAGAGACACACAGAGAGAGGCAGAGACATAGGCAGAGGAAGAAGCAGGCTCTTCTCCCCTGTGGGGAGCCCAATGTGGGACTCGATCCCAGGACTCTGGGATCATGACTTGAGCCAAAGGCAGACATTCAACCAATTGAGCCACCCAGGTGCCCCAATTCAGAGGAACTTGATGGATCTCTGTACTCTGTATTCAATACTATATGTCAGGATATCAGTGGCTAATACATAAGATATCTGGAGAAAAGAGAAATCAGACTGATTTAAAAATGCAAAGGGACGCCTGGATGCCTCAGTCAGTTAAGCCTCCAACTTCAGCACAAGTCATGATCTCAGAATCCTGGGATGGAGCCCTGCCTAGGGCTCCCTTCTCTGTGTTCAGCAGGGAGTCTGCTTGTCCTTCTACCCCCCGCCCCCACTCATGTGTACTCTCTCTGTGTCCCTTTCTCACTCAAATAAATAAAATCTTAAAAAATAAAAACAAATAAAAATGCAAAATATCAGTAGGTATCCAAAGATCTAAAGAAAAATTGATAAAGATAAAAACAGAAACAAGTAACAGTAGAGATGGAGTGTTTAGAGATTTTTTTTCCTGAAATCACTGGCATATATTGCTTTTTAGGCTATGAAAACTTTCTTTTCCCACTGCCACTACATGATCACAGTTACCTTCTTGTAGTATGTGTCCTACCTTTTTTATATCCCAAGAAACAGTTGTATACACATGCACTCTAAAGGGTATGGTAGTTTCCCTCCATCAAGACAGTTTTCAAAATCAGAAGAATTTCAACTTGTTCTGAACTTATTTTTATCATACTTTCCTGCTGCTTTTGAATTTAATCTTTCCAATTTAGCTGATAATTAAAGTGCAGGCAGGCAAATTCTCTAAGCAGGTATGTCTAGGGGGTTCCATAAAGGAGTAAAACTCTTACAGACCATCAGAGCATTGGATTGACTAAACAGTTTCTGAGAAAAAGGTCAAAAACAACGGAGCATGTCAAATTAGATTAGAATCCTAAGTACTTAACCCATTGAGGTACAGAAGAATAACATTTGGACCACAAAATAAAATATATATAATTCCACACACTCACATATATAGTCATCTTTATTATTTCCTAAACACCTGTACAATCCACTTGATCAAATAAAATACTAGAGGAAATAATCTCAAAGATTACAGATGACAAACATTTGACTATATTTTAGGACATACCTCCTATATTTTAGGAGGCAAAATTTGAGACTAACATAAGTGCTTTTCAGTATATTCAGTATTTAAAGGGGATTTCCACTTTCATTTTCTCGGTAGCCTTTTGGAATAGCAAAGGAAATACAAACATACATGTTAGATAGGAAAATGTAGATCCAAAAGAGTAAATAGACTTAACCAGGGTCACATGTTAGGATTTAATGCCTCTGTTATTAGCAAAAACAGTACAACAAATTTCTTCTTTCTGACCTTCTTCATCCTGATAATCACAATACTACAAATTTAATTCCATCCCTTAGAGTATCCCCAAGTTACCTGCATTTGATTGCTGAGTTTACAAATTAGGAGAGGCTAGGTCTCTTCTTCTTGAATAGATTCCCAAAGTCTGAGGCAGAGATAGTCTACTTATCTATATTGGATATTTGTACATACCCTGAAAATTATTGATTTTAGTTTCTTAGTAACAGAGGCACATGTGGCTAGAGACAAAATTACATACTACCTGATTAAAAGATGTTACAATGACATCATTCTTCTGAGAACTTTTTGTTTTAATTTAGCTCCTGATAAGAAAGAAATATATGCTAAAGGGATAAAAGGGAATAAGTGTCAATGCACTGATTCGAATTTTGGCAATAAATCATGTCTTTTAGGCTAGTTAATATCATGAATATCTAATAGCCTCAATATCCTCTTTTACTGCCTTAGGAAGATGGGACTCTGCCTATATTTATAAATGGCAATTGTCTACACAAACTATGCTATTTTCTGGTGTGAGGAAATGCAAATGAGATTGAGCAATAAATAAATAAATAAAATAAAAGCATCAGCTTGCTTTTCCCAGGAAAGTATATCCTGGGGCCTTTGGCACTTTTCTGTTTGCTATTTCTATATTAAGCTAACCTTGAGCTAAAGTATTGTGAGACAATGAAAAAAAAAAAAAAAGCAAGCAGCATGCAGAATAAAAAGGTTTAAAAATTTCCAAAATGTGGTTTTGGACCTTTGCTGTTCTAGCAAGTAAAATATAGTAACAATGGATTTTGGATTTTCCAGGAGGGCTCCCATTTCAAATACTTGACCTTACTACTTCCATTAAATCTATCATTCAGGATTTTGTAAAGACTTGAGGGTATTAAACTGAATACCAGAAAACTCATATAGAGCTACAGATTTAGAAATTATAAAAGACTGCCATATATACATACAATGCATGGATATACTCTGTAAGTTTCTTTTATGAAAGATATAAGTTTATTTTATTAACATGTTTTTCTTTAAAAATAAAGTCTAAAAAAGATTATAGTTTGTCCAAGATTCCAGCTAATTGGTCTACCAAAGAATTAACAAATACAGAGAAAACATTTCTAGAGACCTGATTAGACTTAAAGCAGTTAATCCAGACACAGGAGTTGAGTCATGACTATGAAAATGTAAACCAGCGTTTTTGATACATTACAATATTCATAAAACATCATGTCAGACAGTGTATATTAGTACACTCAAAAGTTTGTTCTTTGCCTTCCTCTACTCTAAAAACTGGAAAGTTGAATATTCAATTTCCCAGCCCTCTTATAAGTAAGCACCCATGGGTCAGTTCTCCACAATGAAAGGTTGGCAGAGTTCTGCTAAAAAGGCCTCCCTTCCAGAATTAAAAGACAAAGTGTCACGAAGAACTGTTTTCCTCCTTTTTTGAGGCTTGAAATACAGACAGGATGCTTGGAGGTCAATAGTTATCCTCTACCAATGAGTCAACTGAGTACGAAAAAAGGAAAGATAACCCCAGGGTTGTTGGTCCTGACATTGTAAAGCTACTACATCATTGCCAGAAGCAATCCTTTGTAGCTTTTGTTGTATGTGAGACCAACAAAATAAAACAAAACAAAACAACAACAACAAAAACAAAAAGAACTACTCAATAAATACTTTTTTGAGCTACTATCTATTCTGGTTCTTACAGCTGATCATACCCCTAACTAATGAAAAGGTCTTCTATTTTTACAAAGTTTAATAAGGGCACTTTCCT